>NW_028259138.1:10916875-11222500 GCF_977971745.1 Zootermopsis nevadensis
GACACAGTAAGATGTTTCAGCTGTGAAATAATTTATTCACTAAATTAGGTCGGTATATTTCCTTGCAGCCAGTCGCATTTCTTCAGTAAGAAATCCTTCCTGCAAACATAGGCATACAGTCAGAGTACCTCGGGATTTGCTTCACTGTATCTTTAAATTAGTTAGTTGCTATGGCAACGACCTCCAATTAAACTCTGATTTTCTTTGCTAAGTGCGATTTCGTACGTTGCAGTCTGTTTCTTGTGTACAAAGAGCGCTGCCTCGACACTATCCTACCTTCCCACACTTGCGAACGTGGCTTTAGAACATGTACTCGCCTTTGGTTAGGTGCATTTGAACGTTCAGAAGGATTAAATATGTTTAAATTCCACTTCTATCTTTCGACGATGGCCTGTGGCTACGTAGCCCGTGAGGACACAATCTAGAGGTCGGATAGCAACACGTTCTGTCATCATATCGGCTGTGAAGGTGCAGTTATTAATCATTACACCAGAATATATCGCCCCGTCGCCATGTTATTTTTTAATTACTAGAACGTTGCATGCTACCCTACAAAACGTCTAGTGTTGTTCCCACCTCAGAAGTTAGAGGATGGTTGTCATGTCGCTTTTGTTGGTGAATTTAAGTTGGTAAGTGTGAAGGTATGATATTATGTTCATACCGAATTTCATGAAAAACGAGTAAGGAACTCTCTTTATGCGAAATCTGAAAAATGTTTATTTTAATATGTACACTTTTTTTGGCAAAAGAGGTTGTTTGTACCCCCCCCCCCCTCTGTCCTCTTAAACGTCGGACAGGCATCAAGTCTCCATGACGCAGTAAATTCTAGAATTTTAATTGTTAAATTTTGAAATAACACAGTGGACAATTTTCAACCAGAATATCGCAAAAATGCTGACACACCACTCTCAAAAAACTTCCAAACGATACCTGAGGATTTTGTCATATTTTATAGCCTAGTGATACATTTTGAATACAAGTCTCCAAAATATTATTTACAGGCCTTGAAATCCATCTGCCGCACGTTTTAAAGGAAAAGTTAAGTAAATTATTTCAGACGGATATAAACCCATCAATAATAACTAAATATAAATAAGTTGCAAGAGTTATAATTTCTTATACAATAACCCCATGCATCAAAGTTCTTGAGAAGCTAAATATGACGCCCAGCTAGTCAAGGAATTGTTCGCATGAAGGTTCATTACCACGTTTACTATAGCGCGTCACGCGGTCTCTATTATGATCCAGATCAATCCAATCCCATTTCCTTAAGATCCATTTTAATATTATCCTCGCATTTACGCCAAAGTCTTCTGAATGGTTCAGACTTTCCAACCACAGTTTTTCACGCATTTCTCACCTGACCATGCACGCTACATGTACCGTTTATCACATCCTTCATGATTTAACCATCCTAATTGTTTATGAGATACTTAGAATAGTAAGTGTTCGATTTTATGCTAATCTTTTCTTGTGACACTTATCACAGCGTTTATTATAAAATAGTCCTGGAAATGTGTGTTTGATTGACCTCCTTTAGATGCTATTTGTTTCCACTTAAGGTGTCTTCCCATCAGGCTCTTTCAGGTACCTTCAATTAAAACCTCTTTTCAGTTGTTTTACCATGGCTTAGTGTTGTATCGCCTGTGGGATGGCAGAATACACATCGAGACTAGTAAAGTTCCCGGCAAACACAGCCTCAATCCTCACCATCTTCTTGGGGGCACGCCCCGTTCTAAGGTGATGCTCAACTGTTTCAGGTGATCTTCACAGACTGAAACGAGTGTCTGCCGCTGCTGAATGTGTCGAGTAGAAACTGACTTTTGTTGTCACATCCACAATCTTGCATCGGTTTTAATACGATAGTGTTTCGTGGGCGGTGGAGGTTAGAGGCCTTACGAGCTGTTAACTTAGAATGGAATTGCGTGTGTTCACAACCCCGTGGAGCGCCTATTAAAATCATTCTCTCCGTCAACCTTTCAGTAGGCATGATATCGAGAATGAATAAATCGATTCAATTGAATTTGATGTTATTGGAAAATATTGTAATATTTGTCTAACAATTTTAATTTTAATTTAGATCGGATAATTTTAACGGTAACTTTACACGAGATCTTATTAATTAATTAATTATTATTAAATAATTATTTATAATTATATATATAATTTTATTATGTATTTATTATTTTTATTTTATATATATAATCATATATAAAAAACCTATCGAATAATTAATTAATAATTAAATATTAATTAATCTTATTAAGGTCTTATTAATGTAAGCTCATCACAGTAGGTCATTTTGCAAGAAAACAATTTTGTTGTTCCGGTAAAAGATTGCAATTAAAACAAAATAAATTTCTTACTGTGTTGAGTCTAGACTGCGTTGAAATCATATTACTTCTATTCTTTTAATTTAATGCTCTATTATAATATGACTTTGAAACGTGTATTAAAACGGCAGGGATGTTAACCTTGTTAGCCGTACTTATCCGGCTAACACGTTCAAGAACTTAAAGTAAGTTCTCTGCTCTACTTTCGTGGTTCAGTGGTACTCCATACACTGAAACTCACAGAATAACCGATCAGATAGAATGCGTCGTTAGGCAGCTCGAACCATCCAGACGTTGTTAGCCAGCTAGTTGAGGCTTACATTCGTAGCGAACGTAACAAAGCTAACAACGCCTGGATGGAGCTGACGAACGATGCATTTTGTCTTATCGAATCTGCTGAGTTCCAGTGTAAGGAATACCATTAAACCACGAAAGTGAAGCAGAAAACTTCAGCCGGACAAACACGGTTAAAATGAACGCTCCACTGCTGTATAATACAGTAAAACCCCTGGAGTTGGACACCCCTATATCCTGGACACTCCTTTATATTGGACACTTTTAATTGGAACCGGCGGATATCCTATAATTTTACATGTCCACAATACCCTATATCTTGGACACCCATTTTGTTGTAAGTTGGACAGGTTCATGCACTTAACTTCGATGCTTTTCAGGGAAACTTTTTCAGTTACATATTTTGTTATTTTGAATTTCTGACTGACGATTGCCTCCTCTCTGGAGGATTATCTTATGGACATTGAACCCATCATTGGAATGCATTGCAAGTGTTTAACTGTTCTTTTGCTGAACCCTTAACTGGCCTACACTATTGCAGAAGACACAATTTTAACTCCGCTTGCATTTGAGTTCAGACTGTGTTAACAGAAATGGAATTTTTCTTTTTGCGATGGGGAAGCGAAAATTGGTGGAATAAACTTTAGAAAATGTTACTGAGGCTGGGGTGTAATGTGCAATGCATGGGAGTGGGCTTCTAAAGATTATTATTAATACTATTGTCATTAATTCTTAATTCAAGTAAGCCTAGAGTAGTTGTAAATAGATTATATTGTCATTAGACCATAATTTAATATTTCTCTTTCCCTCTATCTTGGACACCTCTGTAAGTTGGACACATTTTCGTGGAACCACAAGCGTCCAACTTAGAGAGGTTTTACTGTGTATGAAGTTCGGTCTTAGTATTGACTCGTAACGAAGACGTAAACTGGCTGAGATTCGAACCGGTTACCTGTGACACACAGCCTTCTCGATCAAGATGAATGTATTCTAACCCCAAACCACAAGCTTCTGTTTATATTCTGGAGGCGTAAAATGTTTGTTGTCCTTTCGTTTAGTCACCTGTGTGCGACGATTAAGCCAACACAAAAGGACCGATAATATTTTGCGAATGTCCGTTTCAGATGGATAAATATTTCTTGTCTGTCTGTCTGTCTTTTGGACACCGAAACATCAGCATCGCCAGAAATAAATAAAGCTGACAAGTTGCCTTGAAGCACAACTGCCAGGGTGGGTGGTGTTATGTCCATCACTGCGGGTGGATAATCGATTGGCCTTGTCTTCGGGTAATGACAATTGAGACACGTCTTCAGTCTGCAGTTCGGGCCTCCGAATGCTTCGTAGGCCTTCCGACCGCCATGACAAATTTATTATGTAATAATAATGATTACAACAACAATTTATTAATGAGAAACGCAAACAAAATTACAATCGGAGAACGTGAAGGGAATTCACCACTTGGGACACATAAGCCTGGATGGGAGGATAATATTAAAATGTATCCGAAAGTAAGAGATTTGGAAGCTGTGGATTCAGCGAGCGCCCATAGTCGTCAGTGGTAGTTTCTTGTCAATCTGAACAATTTTCAGCTTCTCAAGAAGAACTCTGTTCTGTGGAATTGTTATTACTGGTATTATTATTGTTTTATTGGCATTATAATTATTGTGATTATTGTAATTATGGAAATTGTCTCGATAGTTGTCAATTATATGAAATTAATTGTGAAGTTTAATACGTGGTCTAGTGTTAAGAGTGTGTGTGAAGTTCTTGGGAGAATATTTGGACTTAAGTGAGAAGTAACGAAAAGATCACTTGATTTACTTAATATTGTGAGAGTGTTTAAGTTAAGAAGAATAAGTTTGGCCTGGATATATAGCACACATAACGCACCGGAACATTTTAAGGGAAGGGACCAAGTTTGAGATCTACGAGTAGGTTTTTAGAACTCTCTAAATGTATTTTGGAGGAGGAAAGTGTGAACGAAATTCAAGTCACTAAGGCGGGGTTTTGTGAAGACGGTTATGAACATTGGGTTTCCATATAACCAGTATTTTTTTTAGAAGTAAGTGACTGTCAACTGTCTGAGCTGTGGAAATGGGGAACGAATACATTGTCAGATGTACTAGAATATAATTAAATGAATTTTTATTCTAAGTAATTTTCCGTGTACTTTGGACTGTAGACTTTAGTGATTACTTGGAGCATAAACAGAAGTTTCATTAAAATTTTAATATGAAATTACTTTTATGAAGGTGATACGAGATTATTGTAACCCATGGGGATGCCAGAGGCTCGCGGAATATAATTTGGGTACCACTGATCTTGATGTGACTCCAGGTTTACAAGACTTATCGTATTCGCTGCACAGTTTTGAGAATAAGTAGTTTGTTGAAATTATAGGCAATTACCGGTTACGGATGAATGTCCTGCTTTCACGTTTCTGCTGTCCTCCGAAACGTCGGTAATTTTTCCATGCACCCAGAAGACTGTGCATTGCAGTGATCTCTACATAAACAACCATTCATTCAAGAATTAGAGCAGAATCTTGTTCAGGTGCTTGATGAACTGAATCTTCTCTTTGCAGATCCCTGAACCAGACTCGTCGGTGGTTGGTGGAGCCCTGGAATGAACTATGGATCAGAGTGTAACCGAATTATTGGAGCAAGTTGATTCGTGTTTTCTCAGTGGAAACTTTCACGAAAATGGTGATGTATTTTTAAGCAGATTAGTGACAGCGAGATATTATCGTGCGCATTGATCTTGAGACAGTTCTGTTAATCATGCTCAAAGGAACACGAAGTGACATCAGTGTTCGTCTTCTGTCGGCGATCGCGAGGCAGTGATTTCAATAGTCATCATGTAAGTTGTATCTAAGTCACCGTGATGTTTGTTCGTCACTTGTTCAGATTACACTCACACGGCAGAATACGTATGACAAAATTTTATTTCTTGAAGCCTATCGTACTGTTTCCCAGACTGTTTTGACCACTTGAAATATTCTGGGAATTCTACGCTGAAAATAGAAATATGAACTCGAGTTATTTGCGCTGAACTGAACTTACGCCATTATTCTATCTTTTGTTTTCCGTGGTACAGATAGAAACTGGCTGTCGCCGTGCAATCATGTTGTCCTTAGTACCGGAGAAACAGTTTTTCAGCCGAGGTTGGGCATCGTATGTGCCGTTCTGTGGACCATTTTTGAAACTGGGGAATCTCTGGGGTAGCGAAGCACAGCTTGAAAATCAAAACGTTTCCCATCTATCGACATAATAATGTCTGTAAATTATACTGGCCCGCCGCGTAACAAAAAATAACAACTTAAAAGCCCTTGTTGTATGTGGACGTCTCCAGTCTGGCGGCCAGTACTGATTGGTGTAACTTCACAATCGTCACACAAAGGTAAATCGAACGATATACTAATCGGAAACATTATTTATATCTCGAAAAATTACAGAACGTAGAGGGCGCTCATAAAAACAGAGACAGTGGATGACAGATGAAAGCAAAAATATAAAATTTATTTGTTATAGAATCATTATTACTTGACTGTGGATTACTGAAGTAAGTCGCAAATAGGTTAAAGGCCGTCTGTCCCTGAAGAATGTATCTGTCCTCTAACCAATAATATAAATTCATATTTTTGCTGTTGAAATTTGTTAAAAAAACCTCTGGATGAAGAAACGTAAGGTTGCTTCACGTACCAAAGCTTCATGATAAGAATGTTTAGAGGGACATGGATTTAAAAATCCACGAATTCCAAACCTTGGAAACGGATAAGCTGACCGAACGTCAGTGTCATGTAGACAGCGTGCCTGCTTTGTTTTTAGGAGTTCACGGAGATTGGCTCTTTCGAGGCTCGTGGTTTTTCTCAGTCCGTATAGACAAATATTTGGAGGAGTTTTAAGATGTGGCATAGCGTGTTCGTTTCTCATCCTTCGCATGTAATCTATCATTTAGTCATCCTGCCGTTCGATACTGTACTTCTGAAAACCATAAAATAAATTAATGTCAGTGCTTTGGATGGTTACCACCAATGAAAGTCCCTGGTACAGATTGAATACAAAGTTGCAGTAGAGGATGTAGTTAACCTGGAGTCGAGCCCCGGCCTTCAAATTAACGGCTTGTCACTTTACAGAGTAGCCGCCATGGCTTCTAAAGAATAAAGTCAGGTGTTACGAAACTGCGGTAAGCATTTTATGTTTCTGTTGAATTGTGTCTGTGGTCACGTGACGCCATTAACACGTCTGGTTATTGAGCAAATATATTTATTCTGAAGATCTGGATTTTGTGTAGGTGCTTGTATTTCTGCCGGAAGTCCATTAGCAGTGATTTCACACGAAATAGTTACTGCGTGATGAGTAACCGGAAGTTTTTGTCTAAATCGAACGTTTTAATGCGACATAATAGTTACTGTCTCGCTTTGAAGTTAGATTAGTACCGATTTAATCAATTTTCGTTAATATCTGTCAGATGTGGCTTCAAAATGAGATGATACCAGTATATAAATAATTTAATTTGAAAAAAATTGTAAATATATTGACTTTAATTAATATACCAGGGTTATAATAGTCATATGTAATAATTGAGCAAATTCTCTTATAAAAGTGCAGGTCAAATGGAATTGTGTCACTGTTGCACTATTGAATTTCTTCTGCTGTTATCAAACCAAAAATGAGAGGAAAACAGAACATTTATACATTCAGTGAAGCATGCAGTGCAAATGAGGTAATTTTGTAGCAGGTTTTAAGCCTAATATAGTCACCTCAGAAGTCGGTAGCTGGAGTGTGAAATCACTGTGAACGGACCCACGTAATACAAAACCGCGAACTGATCATGTCAGGATGTCTTGTACTTACTCTTGAGTGACCGGCGAGTATGTTTTTGTGCTCCTTATACGAACTTAGTTGCATTAATTGTTTTCTGCAGAATATTTTCATACTTGAACATATTCGCGGGTTGTAAAATTCGCTGTCGCCGTTGTAACCAGTAAAGACAACTTGCAAAAATTTGCCTCTAAATTTCACCGATCGCAAATCTGACATAAAAAGTGAAATCCTATGGTTTCCGAATTTATAACTGGTGGTTGCTATGCAATTACAGAAGGTCCAGAATCCATTGAAGAATTACTGAGAGAATAATTTGTCTCTAAATTAATTATTGACAATTTATTTATACAAAAATGGTCCAGTGGATTATTCAAATAGAAATAGCCTAACTTTAACTTACGTATATAAGCATTTGATGTATTAAGGTAATGGCAGCTGGTAGTAGTGAACTTTCAATACGAATGACCCGGCAGAACTAAAGTATTCTTCAAACATACAAGCTTTATTAGGATAATCCTTCTTATTAAACGCTTGATTGGAGTGTCGTTCTGTTTTCGGACAATTACAGTTTTGTTGGCTAACAAGAATTGTTTTTATGTATTTGTGTTTTGCTTTCTCTGAAACGTCTGATGAAACTCTTTGAACGTTTTCAAGAATATCATATATGTATGGTTTGAGGTTTTCACAGCAGTGAGCATGAAGATTTCTGTCTTCTGGGTTGTTGCGCTGTGTAGTCTGGTCGATGTTAACCAACGTTTCGGAGGTCATACTGCCTCAATCATCAGGGCGATGAAGATTTCTGTCTTCTGGGTTGTTGCGCTGTGTAGTCTGGTCGATGTTAACCAACGTTTCAGAGGTCATACTGCCTCTGTCATCAGAGTATGAAGATTTCTGTCTTCTGGGTTGTTGCGATCGCCCTGATGACGGAGGCAGCATGACCTCTGAAACGTTGGTAAACATCTACCATACAACACGGCTCAACAACCCAGAAGACAGAAATCTTCAACATCATATATGCTTTTGAAATGGGTTCATGGCATTTACTTCTAAAAGAAGATTAAAAATTAATAAATTCACTTGGCTTCCCAACAAGCAGCAAACACCAGTCGTGGCCGAATTAAATTCAATGTCTGTGTTCGTAGGAAGGAATGCGTGTTGTTGGATTAGTAGGTCTAAAAATCGTGTAGTTTGTGGCTTAATTCAAGCCATAAAAAGGTAAATAAATACTTATAGACTGGAACGAAATTCTACCTCGAATGTGGTTACTTTGACATGGGCAGTCCACAGACCAGAATGCCTGTCGTTCGTTTATGCACAGTCTGTTTCCAGAAGGGACGAAGACATGCTTGCACCGCCACTCAACTCCGGTAACACTGAATTTACGCAGAACTTTGAAAGGAATTTATGTACATATGTAGAGTATTTTTTGATTATTTCAACAGTGTTTGGCAGCTGTCATTTGTTTCATGTCTTCAGTGTAAAATCTTTGATTAATTTATCTTATTCTTTCTTTGGAATTATCTTTGAACTTATGGTTCTGTGCGTGTCAATTGCAAGAATTTGTCTACAAGAAGTGAGCGATGTTTGTGCCCTCTATCGTGGCAGTTCAGGAAGGAGATGTTTTGCTGTCCCGTAGAGACTGAGGGGACCCGAAAACTCACCACATTTTCTCCTGAATTTAGTGTGTCCCGAATAAAACGCGCCATGTCAATGGTTATACTTTTTATACAAAATTTTGGTAGTATCTAAACTCAGTAAACAGCTATCGATGTATTAAGTATGAAACAAACAAAAAAAATCATAATAATTTTGAATTCTGATCGAAATTATATTTAAGTTGTTTTCGTAACATAAAAAAGTTCTCTACATGACGACATTTTCGGTTGTAATTCGCAATAAAAATACTGAATGCACGTGCGCACGCAAAATTTCGGGATACATTCGGAGGAGAAAATACTGCAAATTATGTTCGGGTAAATACGATTTTGATATACCTGTCTGATAAGACGAGGCGGGATACATCGGCCAGTTGAGTGAGCTTCTTCTGTACCATGGAGCCACTCAGCCTGCCCAGAGGATGTATTGCTGATTCCCTGCAGGTCGAACAAAGTAAACCACGTTTAAAATAGGGTTAACAAAACATTCACTAGGTAGAAATACGACAGCTGTATCCAGTTTAACGACTTGAAGTCTTTCTGAAGCCGTGTTTATCTTAACACGCGCACTTTCTTTCAAAAGTGTTACACATACCTTTTTGGTCGTGTGAGAGGATTTTATAAAGTTTCCTTGTGAAAACCAAGTTTCGTCACATTATACTGTCGTATAGATAACTGCTGTAAAGTACAAATAAAACCATCACCAAGTGACGATAGAATTTTATTTTAATTATTTTTATAGTATTGAGTGCAAGAATTATCTGGTTTAATATGACTGTTCAAATTACAGACGTAACGAAAACAATCCAGCAAAACATCCCCTACGGAATCGCCCCCTTAGAAGGACACTGTTGAATTTAACAATAATTCATTTCTGTGGAATGACAATTTGCAATGTGATTGGAGAAATGGTGTGTTATAACGTATAAGCCGGAAAAAAAAACACTTTCAAAATATGGCACATTTCTGTACAAATATATATATATTCTGAAAAAAAATAGACTGTAAGTTTTATTTTGTATAAAGTTTCAGATGCCATCGATGTATAAGAACTGAAGTGCTCACAAGACGAACTGGGAGTGACGTAGTTGTAACATTATAGTTATGATTATAGCGTTGATTAACTTCAAACGTAAAGCTTCTTTAAAAAAAAAACATGAACCTGATTATAATTGTTGTGTAAATATGCTGTTGTTTTAAACAAACATCCTGCTCCAGAGTTATTAATATATGTTATTATAATGTGTAATAAAATAAACAAGTCAAGATACTATATTTACAAGTGGGTTGAACGTACGAGTATTTTGATTCACAAAGTTCCACGAATCGGTGGTGCTTGTCAGGACAGTTCACGATCTGCAGGGGGGGTGGGGGGGGAGAGAGTTTTTTCTGCGTGATTTGGGCATGCGCAGTGGTCCTCTTGTGTCAGGATGTGATAAGATTCGTGAGTGATTGGTCAGCTCTGAATGGGCCTAAGAGTTTTCAGACTTTTGTTAACATCAGCTGTAGTTTGAAACGAAAAGTAATTACTGCTACTATATTTACGAAATGTTGGAAACAAAAAAAAAAAGTTTCTTAGAATGTGTTTATAAGAAATAGTTGCCATGTTAAAGTACACGGTTGCCTCAGCGGAAGAAGGAAAGAAGTTTTAGTGAATAAAACTATTATTGAAAATGAAAACTGGCGAGTGTTATTTCCCCCCCCCCATTTTTTTTTTAATTTATTTTTTCTTGTTTTTATGTAAGTTATTACATGCTTCCAACCGTGATTCTTTCTCACTTCCTCCTTTATGCTATCATGAATTACTCCCTTCGACATGTTCCGATTTTGAGTTTCATTGTTTCGAATTTGTGTTTGTGTAAGTTGATCTAATTGTATTTAAATGAAGTTAAACGTTTCGATCCCTTCCGGCTTGTCCTCAAAGTAAAATTAAGATTAATAATAATAAAAAAACATAGTCATCCAGTTCAAATGTCTGCATTGGGTTTTTGAGTGGCAAGTTCTCATCTGTTGCACTAACTGGTGTTTGATTCTTTTGCCCCTAGTGCATCGGTTTCCAGCACAACTTTACATTTTCTGCGGGCATAGCGGGTATTCGCTCTGTATCCGTAGATGCATCTGTCCATCCACGTCTGCTAATGTTTTCGGGTTGCTTAGGGCAGTGGTATTCAACCTTTTTTGTTCTCGTACCCCCAGATATAATTTCTCTTCAACTTTGTACCCCCAAAGTTGGTGTATAATTCAGGTTATTCAATTCAATTCAATTAATTTATTTACGTGTTTGCCAACAGCAAGAAGCCAATAACAGGCAAACACTGATAATATATACAATAATAGTGAAATAATAATGGATAATAGTACACAAACGGATTAACTAAACTTATATATGTACAGTATTAAATGTAACTGCCAAGTACAGGCAAACCCAAAATAGAAACAATTTTAACACAGAGCAAAAAATGAAGAAATATAAATAAAAACAAATAATCCACCTAGGGAACACTAATATAATTGTAAAACTTTAAAAAATATAAAAAGACAGATAACGAAGCTAGATCATTTCCCTTGTTGTGAACGTTCGCTCAAGGGAGACAATGTTTATGCTAAATACGTCCAAAGATTTACAGACGTCATTTGCAGCGATGACGCACCTGGCTGAAGGACTATGTCTTAGCGCACTGCTCACACTAAAAGTAGAAAATTCTCTTATTTGCCTCGCCGGCACACGTAAACCAACAGTGTCCATAATGGAATGGCAATTTATTTTGCCCTTAAATACATTAATAAGAAATAACGCATCGAGATGTCGTCGTCTGGAATAAAGTGTTCTAAAATTTAAAGTAGATAGGATCACATAGTATATAATGATTATTCGGTGTTTATCATAAAATAATATATTTTTTTTTAAATTTCACGTACCGCCTAAGATGTCTTCGCGTACCCCCGGGGGTACGCGTACCCCAGGTTGAAAACCACTGGCTTAGGGTGCCGCTCAGCTCTGAGGCACGCGTAAACAGAGCAGGTTAGCATGGCAGCTCGATTTTAAATATGGACGCGACTATCATGACGTATATTTTAAATATGCTAGGATTGCTTAATTTTGTTCCCAGTTTATACCAACTTGAGACTTTACACACATTAGAACCGACTTCGTGTGTCCGTAGTTCCCACTGTGCGATCGTGTGGGAATGTGAGTGAACTGAATTGTATTTATTTTAAGTGTATCTTATTTGTTTGGTGTCGGATTAGATTATAAATTATGATAAATTACGAGAAATTTTTCAACGCCTTTGTTCTGTCAGCCACTTAACACAGGTAAGCCACACTGTAATTAGATTAATGACGCTCTGGCCCCCCTCTTCTTGATTGGGTTAAGCTCGAAGAAACATCATTTTACATAAATATGCCTCTAACGCTGCCTAATCTGTTTCGACTATAAATGCGTCAGCCTTTACCAACACTTCATTTTGATTAAATTGCTATAGAATATTGATCAGTGGGTTTACATTCGATTCAACTGTCACTGGATATGTAAATTATAACGAAGGCCTTTGAAATGTATCCTTCCGCTCAGTACACTAAACTCATACAAGAAAGAACCCAAATGTAGCTCACATAAGATCTAAAGCTGCTTAAATACTGAGGTCACGAGTCTAATCGTGCTCCCCCTTTTTCGTGGGCTCGATCCCCGATCCCCTGTCCAAACCATGTGCTTCGAAATTTGATTATTCAGAGTGGAAGATAAAACAAACACGATATGCATCCTGAAAGTATTAGTCTGCTGTGCCAGAAGGAGCTCCATTGTGCAGAACACAAAGTCCTGTTCGACACCAGGTTTGTATGGACAGCGTTAATATCTGAGGCAATTTTTTTTTGTGAATGTGACGCAGGTGGTATCTTACAAGTTATCCACGGTTTTGCAAGAACACGCACCTGACATACTTTCCTTCTCCTTTGATGATCGATTACTTTATTTTTTTCAGATGGTCGGCAGAATGTTTTTCGTAAGTCTTTGACATTATTATTCGTCTAGAATCCAGCAAATGTGTTCTTCCAAGTAGTCCAAGATACGCCCGTGTTGGCGTTCCTGTACCGAAATGCTTTAAAACTGGTCTGACCTTCGAATTATTTACCTATTCTTCAACCGAAGGGGTTAATTATTAAAAGGAAACTATTGTCGCCTTTTGCAGTGGTAAAAATACCAAATGCTGTAGTGAGTGGACTTTTGTATCGGTCTCAATTTTCAGTTGGCCGACTGACATCGGGGGACGGGTACATGGAACGATGTCTAATTATTAAACAGTATTAATAGTACATTAATCAAGCGTATCATGAAATCTATTGGAGCTTACGAATCACCCTGTACGCTACACGTACCACAATCCGGACTTGTAATGGCTGTGGCAGACAGAAGGGATTGGAAATAATGTTGGCGACGTTGTAGCTCTGTATACGTATAAATTCGTCTGTTCATTCATCGCCACGTGAACAGCGAGTGATCAGAACACGGTAAGTGAGCGAGGAAGTATAACTAACTGGTTATTTAGTCGGCAAGTATGAAAATGGCCGTCCTCTGAGATGCTGCGCCTTGTAATATGACAGAAATAGGCCGACAATTCAGAGGTGCTTACTGCCTCCATCATCAGGGCGATTTTTTTTTTCGTTTAGGTTTGAAAATTCTTTCAGTAACTGATATTCGCGTTTTATTTCCTATTTACTAAATTCATTGTCATAACCATTGAGTAACGTGCTACCGGAAGTTTTAATTCCTGGTCGAGACGTTGGAATGTACGTATATATTCGCTGTTGCGTGTTGACATACTCTGGAAAGTTCCTTTCGGTCCACAGACGGATTCGTCCTCGGGAGTGAGGGGGGGATAACGGCTACCTCAGCGTGAACTGACCGCTCATCTCCATAGGCTATAATTCCAAGGTTAAAAATCCTATGCACAACTTCGTGATCTCGCATTTGTCCTTCGACTGTTACAGTGTCCAACAGCTATCCGCTGTTTTCATTGTTTTGAGACGAACAGACCACGAAAGGCTGTTAGCTTCCTTCTTTCCCGCTGTTTACGAAATTAGGCCTTAAATTAATGTAAGATTTGAGGTTTTCACAGCGGTGAGTAGGAAGATTTCTGTCTTCTGGGTTGTTGCGCTGTGTAGTCTGGTCGATGTTAACCAACGTTTCAGAGGTCATACTGCCTCCATCATCAGGGCGATGAGTATGAAGATTTCTGTCTTCTGGGTTGTTGCCCCATGTAGTATGGTAGAAGTTTACCGACGTTTCAGAAGTCATTGCTGTCTCCGTCATCAGGGCGATTACGGAGGCAGCATGACCTTTGAAACGTTGGTGGACTTCTACCAGATTACAGGGCGCAACACCCCAGAATACATCAATCTTCCTTAAATTAATGTTTCGAATCCTTTTAACACGATAAGCTTTGTTTATGACGTGTTCATTTCTTTTCAGTTGTGTCCATGTAGAGTTCTTGTGAAATTATTTCTTTTTTCTACGACCTAATAACTGTATCCTGTGAGTCTTCTGAATTTAATTTCTCATTAGTCTCCTTATATCCTATGCTTTAGATCAGTGGTATTCAACCTTTTTTGTTCGCGTACCCCCAGATATAATTTCTCTTCAACTTTGTACCCCCGAAGTTGTTGGTGTATAATTCAAGTTATACATAGTATAAAATCTACATATTAAATAAATTACATTACTGATTATTCAGTGTTTATCATAAAATAATATTTTTTTTAAAATTTCACGTACCCCCTAAGCTGTCCTCGCGTACCCCCGGGGGTACGCGTATCACAGGTTGAAGACCACTGCTTTAGATAATCACTTTGGCGGTCTGAACACAAAGATCACAACATCAGTTTCTTTTAATATTCTAAGCAGATTGTTGAACGCTATTAAATTTCAAATTAAATCCTTACTGCTACACAGATAAGCTGATTGATTTACGTGTTATGCAGCCTACACGATTTCAAAAGCTCGCTTTCTGTCCGCTAGTTCCCGTTGCATGAATACGTTATGTGTTTAGAATTTATCAAAAAACTGACACTCGTTGATGTAACAAGCTCTGTTCAGTACTACCACCCAAAAACATTTCTCCGTTCTTCGCACAGTGTGATCAGCGCGCATCAACATGTTAACAACGGTGCGAACACCGCCGTGCAGAATGTTATTTGATTGGTGGATACCTGCCTCGCCGATAGAGTTCGCCTCAACTAGCTGGCTGCTGGCTATCTGCGCATGACTGGCTGGAGCTGGTTAACGATACATTTTATCTTATCGGTTCTGTTACGTTCTGGTGCATGGACTACCATTGAACCATGGAAGTAATACAGAAAACTATTTTTCATTTTTTCAATGTGTTTGCCCCAGCGTAACAAAACAGACTACATTACGATCTACACCTTCTATTTTACGTATTTTCGGATGTTCTGAATGTTTAATGAAGTACAAGGAAAATAATTATAATCTTTTATTTGTGAAAAGTTTTGCAATAGTACGTTAGCAGGCCTAATGTGCAAAGGATCGGAAATGAGTACTGACTGTCTTTTGTTTTCCTTTATGTTGTTGAAAGAATATAGGGCTGTATAGTTGCATTTAGGATTTGTTTGAAAGACAATGAAAATTGATGTAATTAATACAATTTCTAAACCTTTTATAATATAATTTAATTTATATAATTTATTTCGAAGATATGAGAGACCAAAGTTTACGGGTTTTATTTTGACTAGTTATTATTGAATTGATTGTGTTGTCAGACGACATATTTCATTTCATTGAAGATCAGTGCGCAGGGTACACGAGTCTGATCACCTCAACCAGAAGTAATGTAGAATCACGTAGTAAACGAAAGTTTCCTCTAACCATACTACTAGCAAACTCGTTGCTAGGCGCTGTGAGACATCAGCTAAAGCAGTGATTTAACCATCAAACACAACAGGTAAGCTTGTGTTCATTTCTGAATACTTGAAATGGAAATACGTAAATCCATCTAACCCTTGTGATCTAATCATTTCAGTAAGCCAAATTTAGATTTTTAAACATTTAAATTCTAGTGAAAGTTTGGAAATTCAGGTCGGGATTTACATTAGAATTTTATTGAACGTTGTTTTACAACGATTTACCTTCTGTCGTTGTTTGTGTGTTTTAATTAATGGTATATAATTAGTTAAATATTTGGAATACAGTGTAATACATCTAGCGTTTCGATTTAGGAAGTGTTTAGTGTACGAAAGAAATATGTTTTAACGAGGCACTCATATTAAGAATTATTGAAAAGATTATTTGCCGACAGAGGCCAAAATTCAATTCTCTCTCCATTTGACAGCAGCAATTTTTGGGTTATTAGAGCTATACGAAAATCGAATAAGCAGGTCACAGGTGAGCGAGGCAAACTTCGTCATAATGACCAAGGACACATAACGGGGTTATTCCGAGGCTGATATCTTGATCGAGGAGAACGGGACACTTTCTAGAAGATTTCTTGTAGTGGTTGGATGTCCTAAGTGACACCGTCCACTACATTAATATGATTTAGTAGCCTAGATACATTATATATATATTAAATATTACGTTGTATGCTAATAGACTATAGCAACAAAACGTAATTGAAGGCGGTTTTGAAATAATATGGTTCAAACAAATGATTTATATTCAAACAATAATATTATTTATTGTGAGTTTGATTGAACATGAAACACGAAAGGATGCTGACCTGTAAATTATAATGGAGTTTAGTCTATTGGGCAGAGATAAGCCCATCATATGCAAAGTTTAAAATAATATAATTTCACATTTAATGGTGTGGAGAAATCATTTGCCCATACACGATTTATACAATAAAAGAACTGCAAAATGAAAATTCGCGAAGAATTTATTTACAAAACATTTGTAGCGTGTTATTAAACGAAGTACTCGTTTCTAATCTTGTCTGTTGGCTTTAAAGCGTTTCATATTATATTAACTCGGCAACATGGATTTGTGCTTTACATGAAGACCTTAATGTATTTATAAACACCCAGAAGTTATAGGCTCGGCTACTAATGTTGTCAATACAAGCATTACTATGTTCGCCTAAGTATGTATTAGCTCATGGTTTCGAGACAATGACCATTCTGTACTAAAGTGAATCTCATGAACATGATATACCTAATTCTGACACTTGTTCTATTTGTAAAAAAAATAAATATAAAATAATAATGAAATCAAACAAAGAACAAGTTTTATTAAGTGTTAGGAATGTCCAATGCGTTACTCGTGTTTGATGCAAGCTGGCGAAAAGTTCCTTTGTCCCGGAAGCAGTTCGAACCAGACGTGATACCGTCGATTTGACACAGAAGAATCGAGAACTGTATCATTAAAGTCATTCTGGCTAGTTCAGTAAGAACGGGATGCCAGGTGGTGTTCGACAGTGAACATTTCGTTGCACTTGAGAAAAATACATCCTTGCATTTCGATCGTTGAAAGACTGACCGACGCGAACATATTAAAACATGGCGTGACCTGCGTGGGCTAATGTATGGTCACAGCGATACTGTGCGTTTATTAATCCAGTCGAATTGTACGGAATTACAATCACCAATAAATATGAATATTTTATGGGTTGCGTGATTTTTTCGATCATTCTGTATAAAATAACTTGTATTTTTGTGATGCACTGATCTTTGCATGTCTTACTCCTTTATTACGAAAGACTAATCCTGAAATGCATCACATTTGATGTTCGTCATTACTTCTTTAAATGTACTTAAAAATAAGTTTTCCGCAGAGGTGAAAATATAACTTATATTATTCCTGATTGTGACTCCGTGTGGTTATGTAGGGTAGACCCTGAAGTGAAATCGGAAACAGTATGTTCCTCCGAAATATTTGTAACGATACAAAAACTACGTGGCGTCATAACCCAGAGGTTTACAGTCTCACGAAAAATGCCTGTAATAGACTTCTGCGAATCTTTACGAATTATGAATTTGGACGTAAAAATCTCTGGACTCCAGGGCTCGTCGTATCCTCTTCTTGGGATTGGACAATGCGGTAGCTGAGACAGACCGGAACAAAGCGCCCTCTATTGTCACGATCCTGACGATGACTGATCACTTCGCAAAGAATCAAGAGGGTGGTTCCGCCACCCAACCAACTTAAAGGAGCAAGCCAAGGGGAATGGATAACAGGGAAGAGAGATGGATGAATATAATGTTGGCAAATTGATCAGAAATTCAGCCATCAATGCATTATCAGGAATGTTGTTTTCTCGCTAACAGCGTTGATGCTCCAGAAGTCTCTTTTGTGCTCTGTACTTCGAGACATAAAGCGATTTAGTGCAATTCATAATTAATTAATATTTTACATCGTAATCCAAAAAGAAGTTAAAAACATGTTCTCGAATCTGATTCTGTCTGTCTGTTCATAGGGATACCGCTTGAGTTGCATGCAACAAATTATTTGGCATGTCACTGAAGGAAGTCATTCGATATGGATATTCATATCGATATCGGAGACGAAAATATCGGGAGGTTTAAGGCCATTTAAATTTCAGAAGCGTCTAGTTTAATTCAGCCTTAAACATTGTATCTTACCTTCGTTTTTATTACACATTATTAGCGTGAAATTCTGCAGAGAACTTGTGACTACTTACGTCAGCATGAGGTTAGGTTAGGTTAGGTCCTACCACATAACAAGTCAGCTAGTATTGTTAACGGACTCCACGGAGCAGGCTTCTTCATCCTAAGTTGATTAAACCGCCAGATAGATCCAATCCATAGCTTCACATCGTACTTTAAGGTCCCATCTACTTCCAGTTCTTTCATGTAGTCTCTTTCAAATTTTTCGATTAAAATTCTGTATGCTTGTCTCATTTCCTTCATGTTGCATGTCTGATGAGGACAAGTTGTGAAGAGCTTTAGTGTTTATTATAGTCTCCTGTTATTTCCTCTGTGTCAGGTCCAAATTCTCTCAGCGACAAGTTATTCCTACCATATTCTTTCGTAAGGTGATAGACTCCAATATCATAAACATAAAATTATAGTTAAGTATGTTAAAATGTTTGGATCTCTCAAGTCACAGACGGAAAGATAGAAGAGTGCTAACAATCAATCTCTAGAAAAATGATCTTCAATACACAAAGTGTTGTTTTCGCGGAACTACAGATTAATAAGGTGAAGCGAACTTTGGGGTTCAGACACCAATAGCAGGAGAGGATGTTGTACCGAACGTCACTTCCATGTGTTTAGCATTCCTACTTCGTATTCTGGAGGTCCCTTATCCAAATGTTGACCCTGAAAGCAGTTAACATTAATACTTTTTGTGTTTTTACTCAGTCCCTCCAGGCAGGTGTAGAGATAGTTCCTTACATTTATGTCAAGATCGCTTCCTTCCATGTCCTTTCCAAATTATTATTCATTAATGATTCTATTATTTGACCGAGGTTCGTGCACACTTTATCCCGGGGAAATGACCCCTGGTATATATGTATTAGATAGGAGACTGGATGGGCCCTAAGACTAGTTTGGATATGGTGGCGAAAAGAAAGGTTTTTGTCTCTATCAGGAATCGAATGAAGACCGTCTAGCCTTTAGTGATTCATTTGACTGTCTGGCCTATTCCAGGTCACGAATATTTTAAGAGAATTTGAACTGGGCTTATATCTATACGTAATTACACGAGTAAGAGTTAACACCGAAAATGAACAGAGTACGTTGGCTCTGAAACGTACCCTGAAAGTGGATTTGGGGAGATTGGGTGGCAGAAGGAAATACTGTTAAGTACGCCTTATTCCTGACCAGGTCTGGGGAAAATAAGACGATAAGGGAATACGACGAGAGGAGGAACACAAGTTCTGAGAAATCGGCATTTTAAACCTGATATTACGTAGCTTCTACTGTTCCTACCATAGGGTATAAAAATTTCTATGTAATTTCTGTTGTTTTCTCATCACCTCGTGATTAGCAAGCCCAAATTGACATTAAACTAACATAAAGTGACGTTAAGCTAACACTCAATTAGTTAATCATTATAAACAACAACTAATGACGCTTACTCTGCTTCAAATGTTTTTATCGCTTATTGATCGCCCCCCCCTCTCTCTTTTTTGTTATGTTCTACGTCAATCACTTCATCTTGAGGCTGTTTTCTCATTATTTTCTTTAAGACTTATCATCGTCTGGATGACCTCCCTGTACCTCCTAGCAGTGTTTTATTTTCGTGTCTCTGCGATAAACCCAGATGTTTCAATATTCCAGAAAAGTTTCACACGAATGATCTCTGAAACTTTTGGTATCTGAAAATCATGTCAAGATTCTGCATGTGACAGTTCATCAGACGTTCCGGGCTCCAAGGATAACCTCGAGTTCACTTGGGATCTCTATTTCTTCTGGACGGTCACTTGTCTCAGATTTAATAAAGAACGTTACAGTTGTCTGTCTGATTTTAACAACCACCCTGTACTTTTATACTTGTCTACAAAGTATGCTTCGTCCCTCCAGGCGAAAGCTGCTGGAATCAAATAGGCCACGACTGATGAACGTCGCCGTATGTTGCATTTTTGACTGGTTACAAAGTGCTCTGAAATTATATACATGAAATGCTGTGCAACTGGTTCTGGCCTTTTCGTCAAATGGATTCATTTGGTTATTATTATGAGTTATACTTTATAATATACTTTGTACTTTATGTTGTATGCCTTATTTATATTATCTTATTTTCTATAAATATATTTACATGATCGTGTTTTAATATTAATTATTCGAAATTGATCTATTTGTTATATTAATGTATTATCATATACTGCCATCTATCCATTAACCCATTCATCCTTTCGTGTCGAAATATTGGCAGTTATTACAAAGGATATTAACACGATTAGAAAAATTGAAATTTAGATACTCATTTTCAGCAATTGCTAAGCCGCATGATTTCTCTTATACGAAGGCCATCACTTTTCGTTTATTTCCGATTTTTACTAGGAAAAAATAGTTTAGACAGATTTAGAATATTTTTGGGTAACATAAACGACAGCTGACAAGGTGTAGTTTGGAAGTTTAAGGGGTTTGGTGTACGGATATCAGGGTTTCGCCGTGCAATGTTCAGTGTTACGAGTCTTTTGGTACCAAGTTTAAACAGAAAACCTAAAGCATTTTCGGACATCACACATTCTGATGAACGAATAGGCATGAACTCCACATTATGAGTTAATTGTATGCACTGATCACAAAGAACTCTTAAAAATCAGGCGTTTAGATTTCACATTCTAACAGATCTATCGCACGCGCAAAACATACATACGCATAAATCCGTGATAAAGATGGATCTGTTCGCTCGCGTGTTCATTAGCTACACAAGAAAGAGGTTCAGAAAAGGAAACTCAGTGCAAAACAAAAAGGGGGAAAAAAAGGACTTGATAAAAGTTAGATGAAGTATAAAGCTTCCCACAAGACGAACAAATAAACCGGGCCAAGTGTGGACAGACAGACAGACAGACGGCAAAGTTTTCCTTATTCAGATAAACCAGAGAAAGAAAGAAAAAAAGATCTAATATGAAAAAGGGACGAGAATTATGCATGACAAATTTAATTAAAATACTACGAACTATCTTTTTTCTTCTCTCTCAACTTGCATCCCTCTCTTGCTTATTCACCCTCTCACACCCCTTACTGTAGGTCGCCTACCGAATTTTACAATTTCCATTTATTTACACTCGGGGAACTTGGTATTCCGGAAGATGTCGAATTCACTGGCAGTGAAGAAGTAGATCATAATGTGATCTATAATATATAGGATTTTGTTAATATGAAATAACATGGGATGCAAGCTGTATGTGAAAAATATGGAAAATGTAAACCCCTGGATGACCATACTCATGTCAAGATGAGGTCACGTATAGGACAAGGTGATATGGAAGTCACGTCAAAATCGGCCAAGTAGTTTCCCAGATAGAGGTCTTTAAAATCCTCAAGGTCATATATTTTCATGCTTATTTCTGCCAAACCGTAAATACTTCGTTGACCATAATCATGTCAAAATGAGGTCACGTATAGGTCGAGGCAATATGGAAGACACGACGAAATCTGCCAAATAGTATCCTAGATACAGGTATTTAAAATTCACAAGGTCATATATTTTCACGCTTAGTTTTGTCAAACCGTAAATACGTGGTTTACCATACTCATGTGAAAATGAGGTCACGTACAGGTCAAGGTCATATGGAAGGGCACGGACAGTGTCATTTTAAGGTCACGACAATATCAGTCCGTGGGTTTAGCGAATAGAGGCCTTTGAAAATATCAATGTCATTCGGGAGTAATATTTCAAACGCATATTTCTACCAATATGTAATAACATGTAAGACAATACTCATGCGAATTTGAGGTCACTAACAGGTCATCGTCATATCACGGTCTCAACAATATCAGTCCTTGGGTTTCCTATTTGAGGTCTTTTAAATTTTCAAGTTCATTGGATAGTTATTTTTTCAGAGGCATATATCTGCCTATCTGCAGGAATATGAGTGACTATATTCATGTCTGTTTGAGGTCACGCACATGTCAGCGTTATGTCATAGTCACGACAATATCAGTCCGTTAGTTTTCCGAATAGAGGCGTTTAAATTTCTCAAGGTCATTCGAAGGTAATTTATTCAAACGCCTATTTCTACCGATGAGTAACAATACTCATGTCAGTTTGAGGACTCAGGGAGGTCAATGCCAGGTCAAGGTCACGACAATATGAATTTGAGGGTTTACCGAATAGACGCCTTTGAAATGTTCAAGGTCATTCGGTAGTCATTTTTTTCAAATGCATATTTCTGCCGATCTTCAGGAACCTGATTGACCATATTCATTTCAGTTTGAGGTCATGGATAGGTCAACGTCACCTCAAGATCACGACAAGTTCAGTCCGAGGTTTTGAGATATATATTTCTTTAAATTTTCCAAGCTCACTTCAAGTTTATTCTTTCTTACGCTTGTATCTATCTAACTGTATTAATCTGTGTCCCCATGCTCATGTTAGTTTGAAGCCACTTATACCCTGCGCGCACGAGCGGTGTGTGCCTCAGCGGTTTTCCTGCCGCATTGATGGAACGCACTGTTTCAGTAGGAAGCGAGCGTACGTGCGGTAGTTTTACCGCTGGCGAGGGCTACATCTTCAGCCGAATCAATCCGTTTCACATACACCCTGCTATTTCCCCAACATCCATTTTAACATTAGGCCTATTTTATAATAACTAGTCTTGCAAACGGGGGTGGAGCGTTCGTGTTAACCGTGTTAGCCCTGCTAACACTTTGAGAAAAGATAACATGTTTTCTGTCTTCCTTTTGCGGTTCAGTGGAATTCCAGTAACAGAGCGGAACCGATCAAATGAAGTGCATCGTTATCCAGCTCCAGCCAGAAGGGAGGGGGGGGGGGGGTTCTTACAGTCTCTGCTAGTTCCTTGCACAAGGAACATAAAATGAATGCACAATGGTGATGTCGTGGTTGTCCCTCTGTATATCCCATTTACTAATCTATTTCACAGATTCAAACTGCATTTCGAATAACGGGCCTGTAATAAAGCCTATAATAGGAGCTTTACATTTTGGTCAGTGTAGATACAACACAAGTTGTACAGTCTGTTATCTGAAACAATTTTCAACAACGTGTGTACTTGTCAAAATACAATAAATTAATTTATTAATAACGTGTGGTAACGCAGTGATTAACTTTGCTGTAATAATTTTTTTTTTGTAGTGTTCTGTCTGACGACAGGTCCATATGAACAGGATCCTTCCATCCTTTTCTCGGACTGGGACCTGTTCATATACGTTCTTGGCAGATGATCCAGAAGTGGTTTGCCATTGCCTTCTTCTGTGTGTGAATGGAGTAATTGTTGGGATGCCACGGAGAAACCGTTGAAGCCCCCGGAGGAAAACTCCGTGATGCCTAGACCACGGCCTTGCCCAACACAAGTTATAAATTTGAGAACCACCGGGAATTGAACCCGGGACCCCAGGCTTACAAGGCTAGTGTTCTGACCGCTAGACCATTGCATCTTAAATATGAGAGCTCGGAGAAATTCATCTGGAAATTGTGTCCCCCCCCCCCCTCAAAGACCTTTCGCTTTTCGTTGTTTCTGATTTTATGTGACGGAAAAGAAAGGCTGGAACTGCATCAGAAATTTTAATGTATCTCATGTTGTAACAAGCTTCAGATTAAGAGCACGTACAAATTTTGTCTTGGTTCGCTTTTAGTCTCCAGACCCTCATTTAAGACAGGGCGGGGAAGGGAGAGCGGAAGGGATGAAATTATAATATAATGTATTCGTTTGCTCGTCAGTTATTTTCCGTTTCCTGTCACCCTTCTCCGGAAAACTGAGTTTATTTTTTTTATATATATATATTTCTAACGTTAAGAAATCTTGAAATATTAAAGTTTGACTTGTACGGGGAGCAGATTACGTTTGCAAGGAAGGAAGAAAATTGCATTAATACTGCCACCACACTTTTTTGTTTCAGTACTTTTGTCATCCCCAACAGTTTTGTCTTCGTCAGCGGCGGCTGGTAGAATTTGGCTGTTATAAATATTATTATTTATCGCGTGTTAACTTGTATGGTTGTTTTACCAGTGAGATTACGTATAGGTCTAAGACGATTACACAGGTAACTTGTCCTTTCCTTGCAAGATATGATATTTTTATGATAGGTTCATAATATTTTGTTGCTTTTTTAATCAGATATTTTAAATTATAAATAAACTGCCCTAATTTAGGTCTATAATCTTGCTACTTACGAGACGAGACGGTCGAATATATTGGTAATTTGTTGACGTTACAGCCTGATTCGAGACTGTTTCTGTTATACAGAATTTTTAAAATAGTGTAGTTGCGTCATATTGTGATTTATTGAATTAAAATTAAATTATTGGTTATTCCGTCAAATCACAATGTATTTAAAATAAGATAATTAAAATAATTAAAATATCATTCTGTGTTCCATATCGAATAATCGATTTACAATTGGAACAGTGATTTGACGGAATAACCAATAATTTAATTTTAATACAGAATTTTCTATTTCTCGAGAAAAGAAAGTGGTATGATGCTTTGTTGATGTAAAGACCCATTGTATGAACTATGGAGAACCCAGACAGCACGGACTAACACGCATTCCCTGAGTGATTGGAGTGTCCAGCGACGGAAGATCGCGAACCACCGGATTTGGTAGGATGCTAAGTGGCACAGACCAGAAACGAAAACTGGTAAGAAGGAAGACAATCCAGTCTCTGGGCTCCAACTTCTCTCCTCCCTAAAGTTGTGTCCAGAGCAGTGTTTCGCAAAAACCTGAGCCTTTACCTTTAAATGGGTAATGATCGCTTTTCCCCCCCTCATATGTTGCTGTTTAACATACATGATCACTTTTTCCCTTCAATATTAAACTCGGTAAGTTAATACAGAATTGTAAAATTTTCTTCATATACTACGAATCATTCGTCTCGGGCCGCCTCTGTCGGGTTTAGATTAGAACTTATTTCGTCTTCCTTGCCGCAAATCTCGATACATATGTATGAGTTCAAACAAGCAGACAGAGTAGAACACTTAAAATTGAATTCGGAAACTTGTGTGAAGAAAAGAAATGTAAATCCCTGTGGGGTCTCTGATGGAATTGCCCATTGCATTACCTGATTGGATATATAGCTGTGCGTAATGGTAATAAGATCACTAAATTACTTTATAGATATAGGAAAGTTTAATTAGTTCATAACAGCTTCTAACAGAGTGCGTGGATGTAACAACATTTCGATTTTAGTGCATTTTCGTCTTATGTCTTAATGTCCATCTTGTGTCTGACCTCTCCTTCACAAATTGTTTAAAATTTACTGACCGACTTTAACCAAATTCGGTATGATCATCATGTTAATGAAGGCCGTTGCTTACCACAAACAATAACAATATGGCGACCTACGTTTTTATACGTTCGAGCAAAGCTAATGCCATTAAAGTTACTGTACAGGTGTATAAGTGTAGTCTTGTTCAAGTACAGGTCCTTGCTGCCTTCATCATTATAGCGAAATTTTTTCCTCACCGCCCTGATGATGGAGGCAGCAAGGACCTCTGAAAAGTTGGTAAATTTCCACCAGACTACACAGCGCTACAACCCAGAATACAACAGCCATTTTCATCAAAATGCACGAAGGTCTTGTCTAATAGATCGGAAGCCACTGTTTTCTTTGTTGAAAATTCAACTGGGACTGTTTCTCTGTTGGGTGTTTGTTGTTCGTTGTGTGAAGAACTTCGATGAGGTAGGCAGCAAACTGAATTCTCAATGAGCGCGAAAAGTTAAGATTGAAATGCGTTGCCATCTCTTGACGCTTGTCTGAACTATTTGAAAATAGCTTCACACAATAAATTCGGTGGATCAAAGAACTAATTTGATGTCACAGATATTTATGCATGATCAACAGCAGAAATTAAAGTTCGAAATCCCTGCTGGAAGAATAAGCAATGAGAAATATATGTAGTTTGTGTGGCGAGCATTGGAAACGTTATTCATATAAACATTTTTGTCATATTCGAAAAGAATATGCATAGATGACATAATGGCCTATGTGCGAGCTAGTAACCTAGTGTTTGCTCAACCGCTCGCGTGTTGCTAATGGAACTGTTTCACTTGTCAAACGTAGTCGATGGTTTCCCAATAAGACGGACTTCATCTGTAGAGTTGGGGAAAGTGGGCGTGTAGTGCAAAATATGTAAACGATAATACACAGCAAAAATTAGAAGACAAATACATACTTTTCGATTTATTAATACGAATGCCTACAAGAGAACTTGAATCCAGTCATCGATTGTGAAATTTCTCGCGAAGTGTTTCCGTACACAACATGTTCTGTCAGTACAAAACTAGATTGAAAATTTTGTTTGGATGTTATCGTGGTGCCGGGTGTTAAAATCAGAATGACATTATGGCTATGTTTTGGAATACATTACCAGCAGTTCATAGTCACCATCATTCAAGTTGGTTCTTTACGAACCATTGTGTAACCCATGGACATTGTTTTTTAAAAAGAAAGAAAAGCTTTTGTTCACGTTAACTTTTGTGCAATAACAATATAAGCCCCAGCTGTTACAATGAACATAATGCGCAAATTTCGTGCAGGAGGGGCGTCTGCCCCTTCTCCTTTGCAAGATGAAGCCAACTCAAATCCTCAACACACTGCTTTAGGACTCATGCACCTCAAGAAGCTGTTTTCTGAATATACTCATCCATCACTTCCACTCAGTGAAAAGGAACGTGATGATAAACTTTATAACATGTTGCCTCTTTTCTGCAAGGTGAGGATTTAGTTTAATAGTCTGTATTAATTATAAGGGAAGAGCCATGCTGTAACTCAGGCAGTTGGTTTATGCTTTACACGATGGAGGCCCATGTTTTGGATTTGTGGTGGACAAAGTGACAGTGGTACAGGTTGTTCTCAGTCCTTAGGATTTTTCTGTCATTACTTCTCCATTTTCACCCTGTGTCATCTGGGGGATCAACAATGGGCTTGTTAGCATCCCAGTTCCACAGAAACATGGTCTCTCCCCATCACAATAAAAGCGTTTAAGGGAGATCATGCAGTGCTGGAATATTTACTTTGTGTGATTAGCAACACTGATGAGGCCTGGTCATACAAAGCTCAAGGTCAAACAGTTGATTGCTACAAGTGTGGCTCATTTGTAATACATTTATGAGTGAACATGGTATGAAGGTGGCTGCTGCACTAGAGGTTTGTTCCATAAAACCAAGGACTATGCTGCAGTGTGTTTTCTGTGGTCTGAAGTTGTGAAAGGGGCAGAAATTTGCTGATATTTTGCTGCCCGGTGTGGACAGAACTGTTTGCCAGAATGAAGTGTATATGAGTTTAAAAGCAGCCAAACCAGTGTTAATGCTGAGAGGTTAGGATGCCAATCCACAAACAGATTGAGCTTGATGAGTATGTGGTTCTTGAAGACCATAAAGTAAGTATTGCAGAAATTATAGAAAAACTGGGCATTAATGTTGCTTGTCCTTGGTGCAAACCTCTAGTAGAGCAGCCTTCATCTGGACTACAACTGAACCACACTTGCAACATGGCTTCTGTACCCATGGTCATTTGAGGTTCTTTCAGGTTTTTCAGTCACTACAAGTTTCAGTTTGTGATTTCCAGATGCATTTCCACAACACATGACTGTACAGCATTGTTTAGACAATTTATGCCCAGGAGCACACTTACGTCTTTTAAACATAAGGGTTCTTCTTGGTAAGGCTACCAAGCACCTGTAGCATCCCATCTCTTCACCACCATAGCCACTGGAACAGATCTCCCCACCCCACCACTGATTATATTTGTAAGGCACTGAAAATAGAAGTATTGTTCAATCATAACATCTGTAGACCCTCCCAGAACCAACCCCTCTCCCTTCCTTCTAAAGAGGATAGTGTGACCTGGAAAAATGTCAAAAGCCTAGTTGACGTGTGTCTGCATTTATGTAAAGAAAAGCCATACATGGAGTCATGTGTAAACAGTCCTCAAACCAGATAATCTACAATTGGATAATCAGGAGTTTACTACTGTTCTTCCAGATTGGGTGTTCTAAGTCGTAGACCATGATTCGCCACTGGCCAGTGTGCGTAATCCGGTGTGCAAGAAATGTATAACTCTGAATGTCAGTATTCCTAACTTAGTATGGTGACTCTCTGGACGGGAGTTTCATTTTTGTTTCAAGAGTAAATATTTCCGATTATGTGCAAGAAAACGGAAAGCGAGATGAGCACTGTTGCAACCCTTACTAAAAGGAGTGCCATTGGGGTTTAGAAAAAAGGCAAATGCAGCAACTGTTCCATACTGGTTGACTAGCCCCATGGAGCACAGTCTTTCTGAGAAGCTGATAGTATACTTAGTTAGTCAAGAAATTCTCCCCATTTTATGGAATGTGAAGGTACATTATCATGTTCACAAGAGTCCTCCCACCAGTCTCTGTCAGTAGTTATATGAACCTGACCCACAACCACAAATGTTATTTCCCTAAGATTAATTTCGTATGAACTAAATTGAAATTGAATCTGGAATGAAAATTTGTGGCAGCTGCAGAAAACCACATGAAATAAGAAAACTGCAGACTTAATATGGATTAAATTATACCTGGAACTAGTTAAATCACAGGGATAATTATGATGACTTTATTTAACAACATTTTTCTGTTTGGTACTTAAATAGTTCCCTAATGTGCAGATTTTTTAGAATTAGAATTTTTTTACATTCCACAAATCCTTCATAGTACAAACCGAGGATGTGGAACATGTCATAGTACAGGGTGGGGCAGCATTCGTTCGTCATTTTTAAAGATAGTGAATGCTGCCCCACTCTGTATGAATATGAACACATAGTACAATAAAATACCAAAGCAAAATTGGCGTGACTGTCCTCATGGCAAAGCATACTGAACTAGGTTTGGGGATAATATATTCAATGTGCTTTTCCTAGTTTAAATTATTATAAATCTGTAAATCAAGGAATTTAGTTGTTAACACTGCATCATTTGTTTTATTATTTTAACCTATATTTGGATTGATACTTGTTGTTGGTAGTGAATTTTATGAACTTTTTTGTGTCAAAATTTAAGGTGAGTTTATTAGCTTTAAACCAATTGTTCAAGTCAGTAAAGACATCATTAATGATATCAGGATAATAAATAATAATATTAATATCATGAGCACAGTATAGGCTTGGACTAAGAATTGTCTCTTTCTGGTAGATTATTGATATTTAAAAGGAAGATAAGAGGACCAAATATAGAATCTTAAGGAACTGCATATTTTACAGTGCCTCAGTTCAGTTATGAATTTGAATTTGGGTATTTGATTTCTACTATACTCTCTGCCATTAAATTAAAGAACTATTCCCCAGATTTACCTTTAATTCTGTAAGTATTTAGTTTTGATGATAATTTGTAATGAATCACACAATAAAATGCTTTAGCAAGGTCATGAAATATTGTACCAACATGCATTTTATCATAAAGGGTGCGTAAGATATAATCTAAGAATTTATACAAAGCTTAATCAGTTGATAGGCCTTTTATAAATCAAAATTGTTCCAATGGGTTCAGGAAATCAATTACCCATCTTTGTATAACTTTCTCAAGTATTTTGTAAAATTCCATTAACAAATTTGGCCTGTACATGTAGCTGAAGGTTTTCTATCTTTTTATATACTTTTAAATATGTAAGTCATTTTGAGAAGGTTCTTTCAAAAAAGTGATTAATTACAGAGATAACTTAAAGGAACACTAATATAGTCTGAGCAAGTTTTGAGTAATTTTGTTCATATTCCATCATATCTTTTATTTCATTTGTTACTGTAGGCAAAAGATTTATGTCTTGGAAGGTTCTAGGGATTGTTATGGCCATGTATTGTATTGCCTTTCGCTCTGTTCGGCTTTTTATACCGTTGTTCACTTTTTCTACAGTTATTATGAAAATAAATATTGAATGAGTTTTCTGTGAGTTAACGACTGTTTATAGCACTATTAGTGGTGGATTTTCTTCTTCTGTGGAATGTTTAAAATTTTCCAAATACTTCATACTTTGTTATCAGATTTTGATGTCTGTGCTAAAATGTTTGGTCTCTATAGAGATGTGAGTTAAAATCTTGTGATATTTTTATAGTAAATTTTCAATGCTTGATTGTTACTAGTTAGCTATTCAGGTAAAGGTTGTGGTTATGTTTGCAGGATATTTAGATACTTTGTTCTCCATCCGTTACGTTCACATACCTTTCTTATGTGTTAGTAGGAAAGCTTGTTCAAAAACTTCCCAAGATATTTTGAAATGTATTAAACTTTGAATCAGCGCCATGACCTGTTATATACTGATTCTCAATTTTAATTTCTTAGATGGGTTGTAAATTATTTTATAGTGTAATAGGGTACTTGTGGGTTATCGGGACACATCGCTTTAAAAATAGGTTAGGTTAGGTTAATGTGTGTGGACAGCAATAAATAACTGAATGAACTAACAGATAACAACAACCCTAACCTAACATATTTTTAAAGCGATGTGTCCCGATAACCCACAAGTACCTAAGATAATTTATAAAACTTCTACCATACTACACGGTGCAACAACCCAGAAGACAGCCATCTTGAGACTCACCGCCACGAAAACCTCAAATCATATAAAATAGTTTATTAGTCTAGTTTGTTTCCTGCAATTGTAATTACTGACAAGTGGTTTCACGTTGAAGATTGCTGTCTTCTGGATTGTTGCGCGGTGTAGTCTGATAGATGTTTACCGACGTTTCAGAGGTCCTTACTGCCTCCATCATCGGGGCAATGACAGCAATCTTCAGACTCACTGTCATGAAAACCTCAAATCCTACGTGGTTTCACGTTATTTATTTAGCTGAGCGTCATGATGAATTTATCACTCTTTTCATTGAATAATGATCCTTTCTAGTACTGTCTATAAAAGCGTTATCAATGACAGTTCTCAAGGCATTCTGGTAGCTGTTGATGTGAAATTCAGAGATATTAGTAAGGAAACTATACAATGCTTATGGTGGCTTTCAGTACGAAAATATTAGCACAAATGATAAATTTAGCTTTGGGTTTATAGAGATAATTCAACTTGCTTATGAATTGCTCAAATTCTATAAAGACTTTTAGAGAAATAGATAATAAAACAGTTTGGTCGATGAATTTTACAACAGTGGTGATGTAAATGAGCAAACGCCATGATTCCTGTGAAAATAGATGGGAAATCTTGATTCTAGGGGGTTTGAAGGAATTGTGTAAGTTATTGTAATTTATATTTTAAAAAACTTCATAGTTAACCTTAACTGACATTTAAATAAAGAATACTGCTCAGGGTGGAGGTGATTTTAATGTCATATGCCCAAAAATGCTCCTACTCTTTAAAATTTGAATAGCTTTTGATGAATCAAATGATGTTTTAAATGTTTAAAATGTGTGCATAAAAGTATGCAGAAGTTAATTATGCGTAAAAAAGTAACGTAGGGTTGTTCATTACCTTAGGAATTAATTTTGTGTAGCAAGTTTCAAAGGAGTCCTCCAAACACAGTCTCTTTTTTTCCAATGCTTGGTACACGCAACACATGTTCTCTGTGGTCTTGATTTTTTCCCTGTTGGTTGCACTTTTTCAGGAAATGACAGTTTGTGCTGCGAAGTTTTTATAAGAAATTATGTATTTGCACGTTATAGTTGGACAATCTTTCATAATTGGAATTTATAACACACACACACAAACCCACATGTTCATCGTATTCAGCACTGTCACATTCAAAAGCCTTTTGAACAGTTTATGGTACCATATATGCCTTATTGCCCTCTCAGTCAAACACATCTGTAACGGCTGTCCACACATAATTGCCTTTATCTCCACCCAAACCTTTATTTTAATTTTCTCATTTAATGTCAATTTCATAGCCACTTCACCCAATGAATTTTCATCAACATAACTTGAACCACTGTCACTGATTCAAAGTTCGGTTTCAGTTTCCGAATTATTACTGATTTGACTTTCGTATTCTTTCAAGATATTCTAAATTTGATCGTCACGCAAACTTTTTGATTGTATAATACACTCGACGCACCGGAAGGCAAACCTTGCGAGATTAAGTTGGAAGACAAACATCTAACCTCTTGAGAGACCATACACGTATAGATTTTCTCCCAGTTTGAAGCTCTGATGCTACAACGTGTTCGGTGAAGAGGTTATGATTTGAATCGTTATTGCTGTTAACTTTAACACGGCGAAGGAAAAACAAAAGACTCCAAGTGGGCCAGAAGTTGACTAGATAGGCCAAAATATTCTCATATAAATCTGTAGAATGTAACGTGGTCAGAATCGAAAGATTGTTTCAGTTACCTGCGAATACACTTCGAACTAGCTTTGAGAGGCTTGAATTTATTTGCCGGATTACTACTTGCTATTTGTAAAACTCCATGAATGCAGAAATTAATTCATGAGGCCAGCATCTCGTGTCATTGATGATAATCTGACAAAGAAGGGACGTAACCTGACAAAACAATCAGGAATCTGCTTACTGATTTGCCCACATACGTTACGACCTTGGTGACCCACCGTCTCGGAAATTGAAGCCCTATTCCGCACTCCGGAAAGTATCCCGAATGTTCTGGAAATCTGTTTCTTTTTAATTTGCTCAGTTGCTTTTAAAGTTGAACATAAATGTCCTACACAGCTACTGGACACGCAATTAGCAATAACAATGACAGAGGGTCTGTTTTTCCGAGAAGTAGATTAACATCTTTTAAAGTATTAATTTTAAGTTTTACCTGTACCGTGAAAAAAGACTTACCACTGAAATGTAATTTTATACAATTGGTGATGGATGATGAATCTTGTCACTATGGACAATGGAAGTGTTAATTATGACAAGCGTTTATCAGTGTTCTGGAGTCTTAAGAAGGTAAATGATAGAATTATTGCTGCTAATTGTCTTGCACTCATTCCACATAATGCTGCTAAGGTAGCAGTTAACAAAATGGCGGTAGACGTCGAAGTTTTGGTTCAGCCGAGAGTTGGATTTCTCGACAATGGTGAGGAGTACGTTGAACTATTACGTCACGTAACCACGTAGTGGCAAACACTTCATCATGCCTTCGTTCGACTGTGTTAAAATTGGCCTATTAAATCTTACTTTCTTGGTTTCGGTGTAAACGACCTCCCGAATATACCTATGGAAGTACATTTTTCTCCGGTGTGTTATTGTGTTTTCAATGTCTAATTAAAAGTCTAGAAAAAGACACTACTACAATAACTCAGCTGTCTAACATGAATACGCTCAAGGGTAAATTGGAGCAATGGAACAGGGGCATATTTTAATGAAACTCGATTTAACCAAGACCCATGAGATTTAGAGACACCTGGTGTGTTTTTACACCAATGCTATCGCATATCTGAAGTAGTGGCTCAATTTCAGTCACGAAAATTACCTTAAACATGTGAAATAGAGTATGCTGAAGGCTGGCGGTGCTGAGATTTCAACCCATGGTCATCGTGGATGAGTTTTTGAAGAGTTTACAACGGTTCAACCCCCACATTACTAATCTTATGCAAATGGAAAATTTTAACCTTCCGGCCGAATTCGCCATAAAGGTTTGCCTTCTCAGACGTACGCCAACAGGTAACTCGTAACGTGTATGGCTACCCGCACTGTTTCGAATACAATAATCCATATCTGAATATTTCACATCTGTCACCATGTACACAAACAGAGCCAGAGACCATATCAAAGATATAACACTTCAGAATATTTAGTCTGAAGAGATATTTCGTCCCAGAATACTAAATAAGCCAAGTGTTGCATTGTGCAGTAGATTGAGTACAAAGTTTATGCAAACAAAGTATGTCTCGATTTCAGAACCGCCACAAAGCATTAAAATTATAAAATGAAAACATAATTATTTTCGAAATGAAATCCCAGTATTTTATCTTTACATATAAAGGAACAGGATTGTGATATCTGTGAAACACTTATCAAAAGAGCAGCACAGAGGCCAGTAGTATATAAGATGTAATGGGTCCTCGCGGTCCACCGCGTTTTAAAGGGTTGATGAATGTTCTTGTTGCTGTGACACAGACAACTTTCTGGTGCCATTGCAACAGAAATTGGACGAGGATTTCATTGGAAATGTGTTACTCTTGGCTGATGCAATCTGCAAACTATACAAAAAATATTGATGAGTTCTGTGGACATGTCGTGTAAGAGCAGTCGTCATACAGCTCTGATATGAAAGGAAGCGTTAAAGAGAATAAAGCTGCAGCAATTTGTGATGTTACAAAAATGATTAATTTCAGGATGAGGATGATGCTTACTCCTGGAATAATGTGCGCACTTTACACCCCAATCTGTTGTGATCAAAGTGGACTTCATCTAAAAAAAATTGTGTTTATTTCTGACTGCCTTAAACATGACCTGGGGGGGAAGAGGTGGGAGGTTCAAATGAAAATAGTTATTAAAAAATAGGTGCCAATTTGTGAACTAGCTTGAACTAGTTCAAGTTATAGTCCACAGTGTTTTTCTATCTCTTTCTTTTTTGTGTGTGACTTCTTATAATTCTTTATTGTCGGCTCGAACGATTGGGTTACTTGGCTCGTTCAGGTTTCAAGACAGATCAACCTATCTCTTTGCAGTTGTTTTCTGTTTCCTGTTTGTTTGTAAGATTACACTTGTTGGGGTTTTTGTCAATTCAAGCATTTGTGATGCTGTCTGTAAGATAAATTAATAGATGTGACCTGAAACAAAGGAGAGGGGAGAAAGCTGGTGATACTGTAGGAACAGAAAATATTCACCCTGTCGAAGCACCCATCTTGCGAACATTGGCGTGACTGGAACAATCTACAGAACGCTAAACCATAATGACACTCCAATTTAGAAATGACATACTGATGATACGGTTACAGTTATGTACATATAATCAAGGCTGCAAACAAGTAGGGCCTGATTGTGATTTGAGGCAGTGAATATGAAGGTGGTAGACATTTAAACATGTTTCAGAGGTGCTTGGTGTCTCCACTTTCACGTGGAGGCAGCAGGTACTTCCGAAATGCCAGTAAATTTCTGCCAGACTGCACAGCACAACAACCCAGAAGACAACCATTGTCAAGTGGGGCCTGATGTTTTCCGTTGCTCATGTCCAGAAGCTCATTCTAGGTTTGCCTCAGCACTGCCAACCTCTGTAAAGTAGATGATCCTTCTATTAATTTCTTGAGTTCTTTTATATATGTATTGTGATTGTACCACAGACAACAGTTAACTGACAAGTTGTGTGTTTTTGGCATTTTGTACATTTTGTGGTTCAGGTGTTTGGAAACAGCCCATCATCAGATATGATGGAGAAGTTCCGTGATATTCTGGCATTCTGCCATCAAGTGTCCCGCCTCATGGTATCGGAGATGCGTCGACGGGCCTCCAACCAATCGACTGAAGCGGCCAGTTGTGCTATTGTTAAATTTCTTGAGATTGAGAACTCGGAAGAATCGAGCAATGGATGGATGCTACTTTCTGCGCTCAATCTTCTTGCAGCTGGAGATGTGTCATTGGTTCAGGTAAGAACAGATCTAGTCTTTTATAAATTCAATCAGCCACTCCTATATACTTTATTGTATCACATATATTATGAACTGGGTGCTAGAGGAAAGTTTTAAGATCTGGAGATCTCAAATAGCATGATGTTAATTTGAGTTTTATGAAAATTGGCATGTTATTGTCTATAATAAGTGGGGCCCAAAAGTTACACTTTTTTTTGTGTCCAGTACACACCATTCAGCATGGTGTGCATCAGTACATGGGTTCGATCGGGACCCCAACATTTAACGCTCCTGCTGTGACCCCCTTTTTGCGAGTGGATGATGAAAGTGGAGTAATTGTTGGGATGCCATGGAGAAACCGGGGAAACCCCGGAGGAAAACTCTGTGATGCCTGGACCACGGCCTTGCCCAACACAAGTTGTAAATCTGAGCACCGCTGGGAATCAAACCCGGCACCCCAGTATTACAAGCCCAGCATTCTAACCGCTACTAAATTAAGGGTGCATCTTACAACTGATGGTGTATTAAAATCAAGGAAACATGGTTCTCCCATTAATTTTTCAAAGCACTAATAATTAAGGTCTATAAAACCAATCATTTTACTGTTTATTTTATGTGGGTTTGAAATATATTTTACTGTAAAGGAGAAACTTATGTTGCAAGTATTTGGAATGAAGTGCTCAAGAAAATATGTGAATTTCTAGGAAGAAAGCAAGCAGGAAATTGACATTATTACAAGGACTGTCTGATTTATACTCTTCTCCTTAATTTTGGTTATTTAGTTTATGTGTGGGAATTGTTGCAGGTCATGACATCTGTATCAGTTCCATCAACACTTGTTAAGTGTCTGTATCTATTCTTTGACCTGCCAGAAATAGAGAATCCAGATGCAGCAGAAAATGGTAGTGAGTTTACACCACGGGAAAGGAGAATCTTACTTCAAAAGATATTTGTACAGGTAAATAAACACTACTTCTGTTTATGTGGGTGATTTTTGTTTGGAAGAATATGGCATAATTTAGAATTAACCTCATACTGGGATACTGGGAACGACCCGTTCTTCAAGTGCCTGAGCACTGCAGGTCCCAACTTTTTTGGTTGGCTTGATCTATAGACATTCGGTAGGACTCCTTGGACGAGGGATTGGCCCGTCGCAAGGCCTCTACCTGTACACGGGACAGCACGACACAGAAAAACGCAGACGAACATCCATGGCTTGAGTGGGATTCGAACCCACGGTCCCATTGACCAAGCGGCACAAGGCCCATGCCTCAGACCCCGCGGCCACTGCGGACCCTGGCAAAGATACACTTTCTCTTACATCATCCACTTACCTTCTAGTTAATTCCTTTCAGCTTAAGTTAATACTTCAGTAAGTTAGCAAAGGAATATAATATCCTTCTATAAACATTTCTCTTGTTTTGCATTTCAGACTGTCTGCATTTGACAAACCATGGTGCAGTCCCTTTTGAGAGTAGTTTAGTTTACTTCTTTAGTGTGGAATAACGATATAAATTTAAACAGTGGGGAGTAAAATGTAGGTGGTCTAAGCACATTATAATTGTTTATATGGGGAGTGGAGGTAAGACTTCATACATTCTTAACATCAGTACTGGATGGAAAATAACCCTCCAGCACCAATTTGGTAGGAGGCTCGTGTGACCTTGAGCCATCTGGACTGAGTCATGTCAAAGAGAAATATTTCCAATGCCCCTACCAGGAATTGAACCCTTGCCATCCAGTCAATTACTTCACTGACTCATTTATTGAGATTAATTTAATTTCTCGAGTGGAAAACTAAATTTGAGTCAATTATGATGACTTTCGTCTTAAAATTTAAATATGTATTTGTGCTTCAGTATTAAAATTGTTCGGTTTTCTCTCTGATATCGGAGTTAAACTATTGATATGATTTTTGTGTCCAGGTACTGGTAAGATTGTGCAGCCATACCTCTCCTGCAGAAGAGCTGGCTCATAAAGATGATCTTACACTGCTCTTCTCTGCCATCACAAGCTGGTGTCCACAGCACAATGTGATGTGGAGGAAAAGTGCTGCCGAGGTCCTCATGACACTCTCACGGCATGGCCTTACACAGCCTGTTGTCAGCTACATACATAGTAAGAGTTGTTTTAGTCCTCTGAAGCCCCATTCCTGTGTCTTTCCAATTGTTCCCACACCTATTGCTTCAGAAACCCATTCCTTAAAAAATCTGAATATTTGAACCTCCATTTAACAGGATTTCGTCCTTAAAGTGTCCTTTTTGTTCTCTCCTTCAAGATGCCCAACATTCAGATGCACCTAAACCTCTTCATCGTGTTTCACAAATCACTCCTCTTCAGGAGTAAATGTAAGGTATTGCAACTAGAGGAAAGTAACTGAATATCGGATATGTGCCTGATATCGGGTAGCAGTGTTGTTACTCTGCCGAGTGCTGTAACGAAGTTGTCGACTATGAAGCTGTTAGGTGCTGTGACCACCAATATTCTGTGGAAGTGTTGTGTGATTTGGGTAAGTTTCTTTTGTGTGATTGAGAATTTTTTTATTTTTGGCTACCCGAGATTTGCAGACCAGATTTAGAGGTGAGTATTTAATCGAATTGTCTATATCAGTGTTGAATGCGCATGTAACTTAGTTTACTTATGTAAAAGTGATTGGTGTGGATAGCATCTTACTGAAAGGTTATGTTATGACATTTTGTTCTCACAGGAGGCGCCTTTTATCGGATATCCGATATTAAGAAATAAATTTCAGAGCAGATATTCTCTTGTAATATAAATTAATTTTGCATGTATTCTTATAAAATTAGAAGCACTCTTACAACTCAGTCATTATAAATTATGCAAGGCTTAATAATATATTACTTGCTGTGAAATTGCAGATGACACCTACTTTTTTGAAGTTTGATAGAAAAAGTGGGATCCAGATACTATGCTTAAAATTGTGAAAGCTGTATGAAAAATTGAAATGGTCTTGCTGAAAGCAAATATAACGTTTAAGGTCTGAAGATCAGTGTTGAAAAATTACACCGATCATAAACCTATTAATCATGGCGCTCTAAAAGGATGGATCACAAATCCATGCTGCCTGAAGAATTGTGTTCTGCTTGTAGCAGAAAGTTGTGTTATCATGGAATGACATTTCAGTTAGTGATAAGAAACTATTTACTATTTCTTGCAATACAAAGGAGCAGGTGGGAAAAAGTGGCTCAAGAATTTTCTGTGGAATCGTCCTCTTTTGTTCTGAAAGCCTCAGGCTATATCTGCTAATAAAAGGGTTTTTCAGATGGAATGTAAATGAAGTGTTCAGTGTTCTTGAAAATGCTCTTGTAAGAGTTAATTTCTGTTTATCGAGAATTTATGACATAGATGAAATGGGATTGTCACAGTTTGTCACATGTCTGAGCTTTATTCAACCACAATGAAGGATGCTGTCAGTGGTTTCCAAAAATGTGGGATTTTTCAATGTAATCATTTTTCCACAAATCAGATTTTTCAATCCATGACTCCATTAAAATTCATGGAGAAAATGAAGACATGGAGAATGGCAATTCCATTGCACCTTGCTTCTCCACATCAACTGCTGCTCTCCAGTGCAAACTTTCTTTATGTAGGAAATTGGTGACTCCCAAAATCACCCTCTACTATGCACAAAAAAAGAAGAAAATGTCTTCAAACAATAGATAAGGACATCATGTTCAGGAGAAGCAGCGTTGGTCGCTGGATCACCGTTTACAGAGTTTGAGCAGACCCTCGATGGCAAAAGAAAACAAAAATTGTGAAAGATGTATCACAAAAGAAAAGATGGTGAAATACAGTGATGAAGAAAGTTGTGAAGTCAACGAGGATGTGGAATGCATTTACTGCTCTCATTTATATTTCTATGACAGGAAAGGAGAGGCGTACCAAGTGTTACCAAACTTATGCAAATGCAGATGACTGGAAGACCTTCATTTGTGAAATATGTTTCAGTGTTTGAGTTCCTGCCCATAAAAATGGATGCCCTAATATCAGATGGCATCCAATAAGAGTGCCACTGCTATCCGATATTAGCAGCCCATATTTTATTCAGTAGTAATGAATGCTCACGTTTCCATATTTTGACGTTTTCTGTATCGTCGAACTTGTTCTCAGCTGTTATAGCCTGAGCATATATTCCATAGTAAAAAACCAATAATGAACATGGAATAATAATTTGAAAATAGATTTCTTTCTGGTATCTATTTGCCTTAAAAAAATGTATCTGATATGTTGTTACTTTCCTCTACTCTACTTATCCATAAGAAAGACAACTTCCCGGTAAGAAGCATGTCTGTACAGAAAATGTGATTTTATGTGTTAATTTCATACAGTTATTACAATAAAACACGTGGAAGATAATAGATGTTTGAAAATGTGCTATACATTTTATCTGTCGATTAAGTTTCCTTCATTGTGGTCATGAAATCTCTGGCCTTTATTCAGTTTCACCAGTTGGTCTCACTGTCTTCACCATTCCCAGCTTCATCACCTTCAGTGTTGCCATTGCCAACTGCATCATTTTATGCTGCCATAATCCTTATCTTCATCCTGGTCCTCCCACAAAATATTATCTTTCCTTCTATCCATTGCATTAAATATGCACCGCTTTTTATATCCTTTGACCATAACTTCTGGACAGATCCATATGTATGATGTCTTGATCCTTTGGCACAGCATTGGTACACTGGCTTGTTTTCCCAGTAGGTGTCAGAATATGGTCTCCTGCCAAGAGCCATTCATAATATATTTGCTTCAAATGGTCCTTGAATGGTTTATTCACAACATCTAAAACCTGTAGTTGAGAGGTCATTTCTCCAGGTATGGCCACAAGTTCAGTATTTATTGCAAGAGTCAGAGATTTGATATCTGGTGGTAAATGACATTAAAATGCATCCAGCGCAAGCATTTCTCATTTTCCTAACAATACTTCTGGTGAAGATTTCTGTCTTCTGGGTTGTTGCGCTCTGTGGTCTGGTCGATGTTAACCAACGTTTCAGAGGTCATACTGCGTCTGTCATCAGGGCGATGAATATGCAACATCGACCAGACTACACAGCGCAACAACCCAGAAGACAGAAATCTTCATACTCACCGCTGTGAAAACCTCAAATCTTAAATACTTCTGGTCTCCTATTCTAGACAACTTGTAACCAGTCCCTCATTAGTCATCCATTTCTTAAGCATAATTTTTCGATTTATTATCACATATGGTGATAGTTTTGTGCCATCTGCCAACACCTCACATTACGGTAACTTGCATCTTTTCATTGTCTGTTTTTATGAGGGCATGTTTTGCAGCTTGGGCATTAACACTGTAACTGGATGGTATATCAAAATAAATTAGAGTTTCATCAGCATTGCCTATTTGGCTTAGTAGGTAATTACTTGCTTTCCAAAGTACATTTTGAAATGCAATGAGTTTGATGGCAACTTCTGGCAAAGTTCTTTTTCATAGGTGTAATGCATCCCTCCACATCATTCATTCACCCAACGCTGTACTGGCATTAAATTCCTGGTACTTAGTATCTAACGATAGCATTGTTGCGATTTCTTATACTTTGAGTTTAATGGTGTGTCACATGGAACAGCTGTTCTGTTGTCTTTGAGTGCATACAAACTGAACAACCTGTTCTTCAGCTTCATGAAAGTGACCATGTTTTGGACTACTGAATGATATTTGTGTTTACATTCTTAAGTTTTTGTGTTTTGTTGTTTCCACTTTCAGACATTAATCTCGGAGATACTGTCCTTTCTTGCTGCTTCAGTTGTTTGTTTGTTCTGCATGTTTTATCACCATAATCTTAAAGTTTACATAGTAACTGTGTCTCATATTTTTTTATGCGTTCCATTTTGAATTGGTACCGCTTTTCTCAACGTTATCTACCATAATCAGGAAGGGATGTTTAGTGGTGATATGCAGTCTGGGAGACTACAGCAGAAAACAATATATCTTTTCCAATTAAGTCTTTACGGGCAATCACAGTGACAGGTCCTCACCTGATGTTGCTGATAACCCGTAAAGACTCCATTGAATTTACTCGCCACAAAAGCTGTAGATCATACAATTTTTTGTAAAGCAGTGTGGTTTGCAGTGCTCTGCTGTTAGTGCCTTTTACCTTTCTTTACACATCTACTAGTATTGTCTTTCCTACCTGGGTCCCTTTGATGTGGTTTTTATCAGAAAATTTAGTGTTGCAGACGCCAGGGAGACCACACATCACCAGTTATCCAGCTTTTTTGAGTCGGCCACATGAGTAAGCATGCAGGAAAGTTTGCTGTGTTCATCATCCAAGAAAAGAGAACTGTTTTCATTTTTCATGTGCAACAAACCTATAAGTCTAAAATGCACCAAAAGAATATCCAAGGAACGTGTTGCACCCCAGTGATAAACCAAGAAACCAATTGCAGGTTTTCACCCAAACAAGTATTTTAATAATTGCTTTGTGTTTTATGTTAGAATATAGTAGGAACTATTAAAATTTAGAATCCTTGGGATTTACTGCCATACCTGTGATTGCACTTGCATCAACTACTGACCTTGGAATATTTGTCTGTCATTTGCTGCACTACGTTACCATGTGAACTTAAGCATACTTATACAATTTTTTTTAAAACACAACCCATTGAATTGTAAAACATTGAAAAACATTGATATATGAATGCAAGATGACCCTTCATTTTTAAGATATGATGATTATATATAAAAAAGATTAATTTTTATTTCAGTTTACACCTCAGCTATGCAGAGTAGATCACAAAGTTTCCTGAAACTTGAACTTGTTGTCAACTTCCACCTCCTTTAGTCCATGTCACTGTAAATGCTTTTGTATTTGTGTTTTTATTTATGACAGAGCAGTCATTTGTTGAAGATTTCTGTCTTCTGGGTTGTTGCGCTGTGTAGTCTGGTTGATGCTAACCAACGTTTCATCGCCCTGATGATGGAGCAGTATGACCTCTGAAACGTCGGTAAACATCTACCATACTACACAGCGCAAAACCCAGAAGATAGAAATCTTCATACTCACCGCTGTGAAAACCTCAAATCTTGCACAGTCATTTTGTTTTTAATCTAACCCCCCCTTTTTTTTTTTACAGACAAAGGGTGTGTTGCTCTCTGCATTGACAACATGCAGAGAGTTCAGGAGCTGTCTCCGCTTGAGATCGTTGAGATGTTTGTGGCAGTGTTTTGCTTCTTAAAGGACTCAAGTGAAGTTGCACAGACATTGCTCGATGATTTCCGCTCCTGTCAAGGGTATCACTTCCTGTCAGAATTTTTACTCAAGTAAGATAATAACATATGTATTTATAATTTTATACTGATTGTCGCTGAATGTTTGGGATGTAAACAAGTTCTCATGCTGTAATGGAAATGCAGATTAATGTTTATTATTGTCAGAGTGAATAACCGAAGAAACTTGTTGAAATCTAAACAGACATTTTATTTAATTAAAATTAGCAAAAAAGTTAGAAAAACTAGGTTGAGAAGAGGCATATTTAAGTTTTAAAGGAGGCCTACAAATATTTTGTTTTTATAATTGTGGAATTTTATAGAGTAAGTAAAGAAAGAGATTTGCCTCTGTTATTCTGTAAAGTTACACGATGCAGGTTGTACTGATTGTACCACCAGGGTTTCTTCTCAGTATCTGGATTTATATCCAATGGACAGTAGTACTTCAATTTGTCTGAAGTGAGGGACTGATCACTCACCTGTATTTAATGCCGATTCAATGATGACTGAAGTTCTACCTCTGCTATCCTTCCTTAGTCAGATAAGTTTATTTTGTTTTTTAAACGAGAGATGAGTATGTGTTGCAGTAGAGGTGTAGATGGAAGGGTAATATTAAAATGGATCTTAGAGAATAGGTGGTGGTGGTGGTGAAGATGTGTGCTAGATTGATTGAATTCTAGGTAAGATCTGATGGCAGGCTTTTTTTGAGTGTGATAATTATCCATTAACTAATGAACTGCATTGAGCAGAGTCATTCTTGAGAAGCTAATAGTCACTCAATCAAGAAATTCCCTGTCTTGTGTGGAACCAGAAGATTCATTAACATCTTCTCATAATCCTTCTCAAGTGTGAGGGATTATGTAACATTTTGTAACATGCTGTTTTGTTATGGTGAGTTGTAATTAGACCACCGTCCATTTCCCAAGCTAGAGGACCACCCCTTGTAGGGTGTATGTGACTACATATTCAGTATAATCATAGCTGCCCTTTATATCTCGAGGCCTCTTTTATCTGCTACCTGAGGCCATGTCATGGCGACAAGGGGCCCGCATAATATGATGGTTATCCAGTAAAATAGCAAATTCCTTGACTATCTGGGTTTTGCTATTGCTTAGTCTGTGGGTAGTTCATGTGGACTTTGTGTTAAGGAGAGTGGCTTGTGGTAGATTTTTTGCTGTCAGGTATCTTTTAACAAATGATTCATATTCATTTGTTACATACTGCCCCTAATGTGTGCAATAAGCTTGACCAGCCAGGTGGCATGTCGTCATAACCTCTGTCCTAAAATTTTAGAAGGTAAATTAACTGTATTGTTACTAATGACTTTTGTCAGGTTGGAGCAAGATTCATCAGCAGAATCTCAGGAGGCCATCAGAAATCTTGTTCTAATGGTGGCCTCCCTCACAATGTGTGGGTATGTTAAACTTCATCCCAGCCAAGCCAGCATGGGTTCGTTATTCCAGATGCTTGGCTTCTCGTTGCCTCAGCCATCGGGACGGGGTAAGTTCTGCCATTTCACCTGTTGCTGTTGTTGAACCTTCTGGTTCTGTTTGTTCAGTAGTCATTAATAGTTATTAGCAGGAAATACACATACACAGGCAGAGTGCAGCAATATACAAGTATTTTCTTTCTTTTGGAGTCCACCCTATGAGGTAAGTAATACTTTATAAGTTCCATAATTTTCAATGTCAGCTGTTGTTTTCCACGTTTTATGAAATTTCACATTTTATTGGAATGAATTTAAGAAATTCACATGCCATTTTGTTATTCATTTTTGTATAGGGTCTGTTTCTCGAAACGATACAGCTAATACTTATCATAGGCCATGTGAGATTTTTATGGTTTTCCTTAGTCACTTTTCCAGATGTATTTCCCCCTTTCCCCAAATATTAAAATAAAAATAAGTTTAATAACTTTGAAGATGAAATGTTTAAATGAATGGCCAGATAAATATGACCTGTTATTAATTTATTTTGTGCACTTTGTAAAATTAACCAATAAAACCATTTATGTTATTTTTTAGGAGCCAGTGTATGTAACATCCAAGCATTCCAGGTCCTTCAGTCAGTTTTTCTGAAGTCAAACTCAGCATCACTTTGCTGCATCATTTTGGATGCAATTTCAAGTGTATACCATTCAGACAATGCCAACTACTTTATCCTGGCAGGACAACATACTTTGTCGCAGTTTGCCGAGAAGATTCACCTTAAACCTAAAGAGATACAGGTATGATTGTATGAAGTCACACATACCATATTTCAGTGTGAGTTAATGGCTAGTAGTGGTAAAAATATTTTTTTAACGTTGCTAGGTCTTCTATATTGGGACACTGAAGTTTTCTGAGGCTAGATTGTTTCTTGAAAACGGGTTAAAATTAAATATCAGATTTATGGCCCTGTCGTAGTTTCAGCATTGTCTCAGGATTGTTATGAGACCTCAGCTGTCTAATAAGTGACATGAACTAGGTTCCACCTGTAAGCATGGCAATTTTGAGGTTATATCTGACAGTAATGTAGTCACAATTTCAAATTTCAAACAGAAATTATTTACTAAATACTGTATATAATTATTTATTTTTATAGCTCCTTTTAGACTCAGCATATGGAATGAAACATTTGACAGGAACTAGGCATCATAATTTCATCACTGAACTTCTTTTTTGTTTATGTACTACAGTTTACAAATAACTGTTTGTTTGCAACAGCAGAACAGGAGCAAATACCAACATTTGCATGCCTCTTATTATGAGCAAAATTACAATGGCGAAGTTATATTCTGATATATATATGTTTGATACAGTTTGTTTATAAATGTTACTAGTGTTGTGTCAGAAACGTGTCTTGGCTCAAATTGATTTTCTTTTGATTGTTTTATATATACTTGGGCACGTGCACGCGCATATACACACACAGGGTCGTTCATAATTACTTGTAATAAATATGAGGATCTTGTTTTGCTCTTAAAAATTGAGCCAGACAGTCCCTTTAAATGAGTGGTCATAATTGCTTTGTTACCAAGAAAAGGAAGCATTAGGAAGTAGAATGAAACAAGTAACATTACACTGTATGAGTACATTTATTTGGTAGATTAAAACATAACATTATCTTGATGTGTACAGAATGTTTACAAAATGTTTGCAAAAGTTGCTTTATGATGACCAGGCTTTCCTCTGTATGAAAATCAACCAATGATCTTTCAGTATTATACTCTCAGGACAGACACACACAACTTAAAGAGTTTCCTTTTAAGTGTATGCCAGATCTTTCCTTGAATGCCCTTGAATGTAAAGTTGGCAGAGCATGAGACTGCCATCTGACCTCCCTCTAAAGCTGAGATGAAAAATATGTGAAGCGTTGGCTTGGACATAGGGATACTAATACCCTGATGGTTTGTTTTTGTATTGTACAGGAGAAGTTTTTCCAACTGCTGGAGTTCATTGTGTTCCAGTTGAACTTTGTTCCTTGCAAGGAACTCATATCATTATCAATTCTGCTCAAAAGTCAGACTTCTGTCAGCTGCAGTATCACATGCATGCAAACCCTGCTCAACATTCTCAGGTAAGACATAACAACTGAGCAATTTGCCATCATTTCCCAATAAAAATTTGGAAAAAAATAATAATCTCTGAAATGTTTTATAAGTAAACTATTGTTTATGTTTATTACTGAAAAATAAAGATTTATTACAAAGGTTTTAGATGGCAGAACTTGTCGTGCAAACCCTTGTTAAAATTTGGTACAAAAGTTTGATAACAGATGGCACAACCTGCATCTGTGACTGTGCATTATGGAACATTCATGAACACTTTGACAGAGAGCTGAGTAATAAATTGTGTTTTTTCTTTAATTTGAAACTTACGCAAAATTTTATCGCTTACACAATATTATGCTAACAGAGCCAGACTGAAATTTAGAAATACCTCGTAAATTGATGGAAAGATTGTTTTGTGGCATTTGTAACAGGTCATACCTTGATCAATACATGGGAAAAAAAGATCCAGGAAAATTTTTTGTGCCATTGTGGAAGATAAGAAGTAACCAAGAGTGAAGATGTATGTATGAGGATGTGGACTTAGTAACAAGAATAAGAAAGTCAAGGTTAAGATGATTAGGCCACATACATAAAATAATAATAATCCGTAGCGTAACAGCCCTCTGAGAGCCAAAGCCGACTAGCTGGCTGCTGGCCTCACGTTCACATGCCTAAGCAGAGGTGAACGATCATCCAACCAGATATAGGGTGGCGTGTGGTCAGCACGATGAACCCCCATCCATTGCTAGTTTTCATGACTGGATTACGCTACCCATTCTAGCTCCCCAATTTCCTCACGATGCTGGGTTGGCACCGGTCGAAAAATCTCATGAGAAATTTCTTTCCCCGAGACTCGAATCAGCGTGCATTCGATATCACCGGTCTGAAGCACGATGCCTCAGACCGCGCGGCTATTGCGCGGGACCACATACATACAATGCACAGTCAAAAAAGGATCAAACATGTCACTGGAAGGAAATAATAGAGGAAAAAGAATGAAAGATAGACCTAAATTAAATTATATCTAGATGATATAATTAAGATGGGTGTGAAGAGATAGAGAAAAGAGTAGTAGATGTAGGAGAGTGGAGGAAAATATGTGAGGTTATGTTAGGTCTTTTAAGGACTAGAGGCATGGAGTCGGTCAGTCAACACAAAGTGCTGTGACTCTGATTGTACATGATGCAGCAATAGGCTTTCAGGAACACTGTAAAGCACGGCCATGGCATGACACTGACCACTCACCCCTATATAGTGTGAGGTTGAGGATGAATAGGAGCTATACCTCCTCTCCCCCAATCATCTACATGACACATAATGGGACAGCTTTACTTTTTTATTATTTACTGTAATATATATTTTTCTTATAATGGTTTTTATCACAGTTTAGACTGAGAATCATATGAAAAACATAAATACAGAGTGATAAGTTATTGATTGTTGAAGCAAGTGGGACTTATAATTACCATCAGGCTTTAAAGGGATAATCAGAATTGAGTTTCTTTTTGTTTCAGACACAATACAGTTTTCAAGGATGTTTATCGAGAAGTTGGCATTTTGGAGGTGTTTGTTACATGTCTGCATCGATATGCAGCGCTCTTAAAAGAGAAAAAGCAAGCTCAGGACCAAGGAAAGGGTAAATATGAATCTTGTTTTCCTTTACTGTAACCACTCTTCTTGATTTTATAAATAATTTTGTATTTATTCATGTTTTCAGTTGCACTTGTTTTTGTAGTAGGAATTAGCATGTATGCCTGATTTAATTTTTTTTTCTGATTTATATTTTACAGTGTAGATGGTGTAATTAATGAAAGGAACTTAAAGGAATAGGGCGTGGATTTAATTCATGAGGCTCACAAGCAAATGGTTTGGTTGGTCAACCTGAAACACCTGAAATTTCTTCCGATTTACAGTCCCCATATTGTAATAATTGTACAGTTTGAATTTGTGCCACTGTGCACGCATGTGACAGCAGCATGCCTAGCAGTGGTGTGGTGTTCCCCAGTTTTCTTTGAGCTAAATTCTGGCCAGTAGCCCCATAATACAGGGATTCAAATCCCGTATTCATGTACAATAAAGGTTAATACAGCGGACCCATTTAAGTTTATCAGGTTTTACTGTGTTCTACGTGTTTTAATTTATAAATAATCTCTTCTGAGGTTTCCAGTTACACTGTACTACTTAATTTCAGTTCTCTGAATTCTACTTGCTAAGTTTTTGGTAATAGTGTACATCTCTGCTGCGTATGTCAATATTGGTTTACGATACATTTTGTATATCCCACTTCCATACATTTTAGTGGTATGTCATTGCTCCTACTTAAACTTTCAGCCATGTGTCGCAGGTGAATTACTCTGGATTGCTGTAATAACTTTATATTCCTTGTAAGACTTGAGGTTTTCACAGCGGTGAGTATGAAGATTTCCGTCTTCTGGGTTGTTGCGCTGTGTAGTCTGGTCGATGTTAACCAACGTTTCAGAGGTCATACTGCCTCCGTCATCGCCCAGAAGACGGAAATCTTTATATTCCTTGTTTCCCTTTTTTTATTAATTTTTCTTCCAAAATAAACATTTGTTTACATCCCACGTAACATAAGATGATACTGACACTGCATGTGGCTTGTAAAAATAGGCACGCATTTTCACATCTTTCAAATTGAAAAAAGATAATTTCCATTTTATGGCCTCTTATAGTTGTGTATGATTATAATGGAAATGGGTAAGTAAAAGATAACGATTCAGTTGCAAAATAGAAGGGAGAAATTCAGAATGTGTTTCCTGCTCTTGATCGTTATCTTTGTCATTACAGAATATGAGATCCCTCCACTGAGTGAAATGCTGGGTATGTTGGTCATGGAGGCTCTTACTTTGTTGCTCAGTGGGAATACCAACAATGCAGGTGTGTTTCGGGAGTGTGGGGGAGCACGGTGTGCCCACAATCTTGTGCCCTACCCAGAATGTCGGCAACAAGTCTTGGGTGAGAACTGAACTTCTTTTAATTTTATACTGAATAATTTAAAGTATTACTTAACTGAGTAGGGGATGGGAAGATAACATTAATATATGATTTTTCAAATCATAAAACTATATATGTACTCACAGTTCCTTATAGTGTAAAACCTTCTGATCCTAACTTTCTTTGTCTTTTCTCTTATACCAAAATATATTTTTGAACCCTACAAAGATTCAATTCAATTCAATTCAATTAATTTATTTACGTGTTTGCCAACAGCAAAAAGCCAATAACAGGCAAACACTGATAATATATACAATAATAGTGAAATAATAATGGATAATATTACACAAACGGATTAACTAAACTTATACATGTACAGTATTAAATATAACTGCCAAGTACAGGCAAACCCAAAATAGAAACAATATTAACACAGAGCAAAAAATGAAGAAATATAAATAAAAACAAATAATCCACCAAGGGAACACTAATATAATTGTAAAACTTTAAAAAATATAAAAAGACAGATAACGAAGCTAGATCATTTCCCTTGTTGAGAACGTTTGCTCAAGGGAGACAATGTTTATGCTAAATACGTCCAAAAGATGCGAAGTTAAATAAAATAATTTCTCAGTATAACAACACTAATCATCTTATGATATGTTATAATAAAGCTTTTATGATGTGAGACTAGGAAGTTATTAACACAACGGGTTCTACTTGACTTGACATAGGCATTGTGCGAGAACTGGTGCTGAGTACTGGTGGAGATGATGACATGGGCACGCTGCTTGGTATGATGCATTCAGCACCATCTTCAGCACTGCAGCTTAAAGCACACATACTCAAGGTAACAAAAACTCTACAGAATCACTGCTGTTGTTGTTGTCGACTGTAAATGCTGATTATATTAATTTATTTCTTTATTATATTTCTCCAAACTCTGGAATCTAATTAGAAGTGTACATGGCATTGCAGCTCAAAAGATCAGCATCCACATCTTCACTAATATCAAATCTTGTGTGGTAATATATATTGTTTAAGCAGTGTAGCTGTTTTGGTGTTGAAAATGAAGTAAAATAGTGCTGAATGTTCAGTGAAAAGAAAAGTTTATTCTTTCCGAGGAATAGCAAACAAACACATCTTCAGTAGGCTTGCGTATAGCAACAGTAAGAAGGCCACACACCTGCCAGCAATGTTTTCTGCAGGTTCAGCTTCCAATTATGCACTTTGAACACTTCATATTTCCATGATGCAGAGGGAAGACAATGAAAGTATGATTTTATATCAGAAATTTTGGAAAGGAAAGGAAGGCTGTAGGTTGGGAAGGAGGCTATCCAGGATCCATGTTCATATTAATATTTTTTATTGGTTTGGTGTATAAACTCACCCTTACATTTGTGCCCTATCGTTAGGTAACACACTATAATAATGATAATTTCATTGTATGCGTAGAATAGAGAAACATATTGAATTTTTCTTTTCAATATTTTTTCTTTTGCTTCAGTCACTGTTGATATGTCTGCGTGAGAGCCACAGAACACGAACAGTATTTCGTAAGGTTGGTGGTTTTGTGTATGTGATGAGTGTCTTGGTGTCAATGGAAGGGTGCCTTTGTGAAGAACCAGCACCCCCATGGGATGAGATTCCAGTGTCACAAGTGCTAAACCTCCTCCACATGGTTTTCAACACAGTAACAGTTGCCATGAGGTTTGAGCCAGCCAATGCAAAATTCTTCCACCTTGAGGTGAGTGTTGTATCGTGCATGAAATGGAACCACACACAGTTGAAAACCCAATTAATGTTCTCAGACAAGATTTTTCATCATGTGTTGTTCAATTTCTATAATCTGAACACATTTGTTTTGATATTAAATGTTCTTTATGTACATTTATCTTCTGGTAGACCTAGGTGTGCATGGAGCAGAGTTCTTGAAAAGATGATTATCATTTGGCTGTATCCCAATTATTCTGTACATACCTCTAGATCTGTCAGTTGTTATTTATGTGGTTCTTGGTGTGTTGCTAGATCTGCCTTGCAAGCCTCTGTGACACTTTGAGGCTTCTTGGCTGCTTTTCAAGTCAGCAGTATTTAGATGAATATGATGAGACAACTGCAGCCAGAGAGGAGAACACTTTCCATAACCTCTTCACCAGCAACATCTTGGAACCAAGGTTAGACAGATTCTTTAATGTTGCAGTCCATTGAAATTTGTTGTGTGCACTATAATTTGATTCTGGAGGATTGGCACAGCGAGCCTCAGTCACACTGAATCTTGTTAAAAAAAAAGATTCCTTCATTGACAGTTATTAATTAAGCAGACATTTGTTAGATAAAAAATTATTACTGTAACACTAATAATTAGGTGCAGTGAGATACCATTTTTTTTCATCGTTTATGGTCAGCTTGACCGTCGTGACCCCTTTCGGGGTTTTCTTGTGGAAGTACCACAGTGGTTTCACCTTGCCTTCCGTGGCCAGTCTTTACCCACCATACTGGAAGAGGAGACACGGACAAACATCCATGCCTTGAGTGGGACTTGAACCCACGGTCACAGCGGCCATCGCACGAGGTCCGTGCCTCAGACCGCGTGGTCACTGCGCCGGCAAGATACAAATACAAATATACAAATAGTAGCAAAGAAAGTATGTATTTCGCATGTAAATTGGGGTAGCTCAGTCGGTATAGTGACTAGACTACAGGCTAAATGACAGGTTCTGTTTCTGGCAGGGGCATGAATTGTCATCTTCCCCACCATGCCTAGACTGGCACTGGAACCCTCTTAGTCTTCTGTCCCATGGGTATCAGCGTTGCTTCCTTCTGTTGGGTATTTGTCATATTAAAAGGAATGTGTATTTTAGCTTTGCTAGTACAGTTAAAGATGTCTGTAAGTATTGTAACTAGCAAATTTTTTTGTAAGTAAAAGAAGCAAAAAATAACTGGTAATGGTATTTTAAAGGTATAAAAAGTAGTGTGCTGGAATGTTTTCTAGTGTAACAGATTAGTTGAAACTGTGTATTGCAGCATTCCTAGCCACATTCCAGTGGAGCTGGCCTATGCTTGCATAGTGCTGCGTCTTCTCTATGATGTTGCTCTGGATGCATATGACAAGCCAAACCTTACAGCTGTCGTGTCTTTCAAGTCTCCTACTCACAGGAGGCACCAGTCTGAGGTAAGGATTGTGTGGTATTACGTGATAAAAATGGTAGCTTGTACTGATTTATGGAATAGTTCTACTGTCTGTTCCAGCCTTTTATCTATTTCTTGGCATATCAGTCACTAGCGTGCAATTTGCGGGGATCTTTTGGAAACTCAGTTAACAAAAGCTATGTTTTGTTACACAAGATTCTTAGATATATAGCCATTAACAAGTTCAAAGGACATTGGAAGGAACAAACAGAATGGAGCACATCATTTTCTGGTCTATGCTGATGATGTTGACTTATTGGGAAAATTTATTAATTTCATGAAGAGAAATGCAGAACAGTCAACTAGACACTTTGTACATTATATGATGTGAAGCTTTCATGGCAGCTTTCATTAATAAAGTCTTCTCGGGCTATCACGGCTGATAGCCCGAGAAGACTTTGTACATTGTCCATCATTTTAGTTATTTATTAAAAACTACTGCTTTCAGGAGACTGAATCTGTCTCTGTTATCAGAAACAAGAAAGGGGTTGTGTACTCCGGTGGTTCCCTTAGAGCCAGTCTCCATCACGGAACCTTTGTCTAAGGGATGCACCAGACTGGGTACCCCTTTTTTCCTTAACCTGATGATGGATGCAGATCCAGTCCCTTAAATGTTAAGTCAGAATGCAGAAGCAGAAGAAGAACAAATAACCAAAATGATGGACATGTCTAACGCAATAGTTGAGTTGATTGCAACACACCTTTGTAGACTTATCCAGAAATGCAGAAGTTCTGTTAGTCTAGAAAGGGGATTGGTCTAAAAATAAACACAGAGAAAACTAATAATATATTCATATCTCATCACCAGAATTCAAGATGAAAATATGATATAAAAATACATAATAAATTCAATAATGTGGCATAGTTCAGATATTTCGAAAGGAGCAGTAACAAATAAAAATTTCATCCACAAAGAAATTAAGAGCTGATTAAATTCAAGGAATGCTTGCTATTATTCAGTCCGGAATTTTTTGTCATCTAGTTTCCTGTCAAAAAATGTAAAGATTAAAACTGCAAGATTATAATTTTACCTGTTGTTTTGTGAATGTGAAACTTTTTTCTCTCACATGACGGGAAGGACATAAATTCAAGATGTTTGCGAATAGGGTGCTTTGGAGTGTAAATTTGCTCCATGTATCTCAGAATAAAGACCAGTGGTAGACTGTTGTGCATGGTAGTGAAATTTGGGTTCTATAAAGCAAAGAGGATTTCTTGACTAGTTAAGTGATATTACATTCTCAGGGACTATGCGGTTATTTGCATATCTAGCATATATTTTGACTGCGTGATCCTGATTATTTGATTAATCAACATGTTATTTATATATATATGGTATGCGGTGTGTGTCAGTCTGTGGATTACTATGTGGAGTTTGCGACTTTTTTCATCCATATGTCTGTCTTATTGACAGTGTAAATAATCTGCTTTATTTTTACATTGGCTAAAAGATGAAAAAAACAAAGAAGGCTGATGAGTCCATAACTTGAGGCATTTGTCACAGACGAACTTAATGCATGAAATATAGACTAGAAGCAATGTTATTTAATAAAGTTTTTACATTTATATGAGATTAAAATATGCTAACTGACCTCCATGTCATCTTCCTCTTTTGATTCTTCATCTGTACATTGTTTTGCAGCAGAGCCTTTTCCACTCATTCCTACTGTCCTATAAAAATTTATTCTCAACTTCTCAGTATTTTGCCCTTCTACTTTTAATGCCCTCTTTTTCTGTCGATCCTTCCATCTTTCTCTTGGTATTTTTTATTATAATATTTTCTGCAATATATTCGTTGGAATTGTATGTAGAGCCACAAGTTGCTGGACTCGCCTGGAGGGGGTAAGCGAGCAGCAGTTAACTCCCTGAACTTGACTCCACCTGCACCTGACCCCATTATAGTTCATCCAGGTGTAGTTGTGGCAATGCTGCATCTTCTGCCATCTATATATCACCCTCAGGAAACACAGGTAACAATTTTTGAAAAGGTGAAAACAAAATGTAAATAAGATGTAGGATTTTGTGTCATATATATAATATCAAAAGTACTGCAATACATCTGATGAAACGGTAATCAAGAAGTTGACCGAGTGTCTAATGTTCAGCTTGGTGAGGTTTGCGGTTCTCACGATGGTGAGATACTGTACTGTGTAGTCTGGCCCTGATGACGGAGGCAGCAAACATCTCTGAAATATCAGTGAACATCTACCATAAAATATGTGAATGTCTGGCCTGACTATAAAGACATTTTAAGGAGATCCTGTTGATAGTTACTTAATATCTGTAAGAAGTTAATGTCACATCACTTTGCCATAATAATACAAGATGCGGCACAGAATTCATAGCCAGGTGATTATAGGTGTGAAAGTTTCTTAAGCCACCCTTCCCTTTGACAGGTGTCATTAACTCTTCAAATCTATGCCTCAGAGGTACTGAAATCACTGGTTCGTTCAGAACGTAACCAACAAGTGATGTGTGAGGTAGGGTTGCCAGGACAGCTTCTTGCTGTTGGACAGTTGGCCCTTGAAGATGAAACTCACCCCCTTCATCCGCCCTTACAATACATGTTGGAGCGACTAGCGGCACAGACGCTGGAACCCAGAGACCTGAGGTATGTACTGCATTCATACATTCTAACCATTTAAAGCTGAACCTGGTCTAAAGAATATTTAAGAATTCTGTCTGTACCTCAGCAGCACTTTTCCATTACAAAGAATAAGTGATTAATGCTGTGTAAGGAAGTAATCCATTTATACTAAGAATCATACAAAGCACATAAATATAAAACAGATTTACTGATTGTTTAAGCAGGTAGTGCATATAGTTATTACTTTGCTTTGAAGGGTTATTATTAAGTGTAGTGGTTTGGGAAAAATGAAACGTGTAGGGTTTTCATATATGTTTCTTTCAGTTTTGTATTTTAGCGCATAAAGTAATTTATTGTGGACACAAACAAACATTGAGGTAGTTAATCAGAAACAGAAGAAAACTTTACATCTCTCTGGAGTTCTTGCTAGTTCTTGTCTATTCAACAAAACCCCAGTTCTAAATTAACAGAGTTGTTCTTCATCGTCGTCATCACCACAAGAAAGCTTTCCCTTGTACTCTTTATCACGAGTCTTCACAACCCATTTTGGTGTGCCAAGTAATTCTTTCTGAATACAAATCTTGAATGTATTTTTTTGCTTCCCCAACAAGTACTGCATGTATCAGCCATTTCTTCCTTGATTTTATCACCATGAAGATATTAGATGAAGAGTACACATTACAACACCTGTAGTTATAAAATGATATCCGTACCCTTGTTACTTCATGTCTTGGGTCCAGATGTTTTGTAGCATTCAAGACTGTAAAATGAGAGTCACAATATTAGAAAATTCTCTTCAGGAATGAGAGATGACTGTATATTACATAAGCATATTTTCTTTACGTTCCTTTAATGGTTGCAGCATTTTGTTTAAATTTTAACCTTACTTGACAGGGATTTCCTTCGCCTGGGTGATCCACTGTGCTGTATTCCAATGGACTCGATAGAAACAAGACCTCCCCATCGTAAACCTGGCGGTCCAGTGCCTCTCACTCGAGTGAAGACATTAGTGTCTATGACGACACCCAGAGATTTCCGAGCAACGCATGGAAGTGCCACCTTGCCACCTTTTGTTGAGTTTGATATGTCAGCTGAAGGATTTGGTTGTCTTTACCTTCCCAGTGTTGCTCCACAGAGCCCCACAGGTCCAAGTGTTGTGGCTGTTGGGAATATTGGTGCTAGTGACAATAATGTTGTTGGAGGAATTGGCTCAGGTTTGTAACTCTGTTGCTAGTTAGGAGAAAATATGTTTAGCAAGGTGTCAAATCTAAATTTAGCATCTGAAATTAAAAGTTTTTGAATCCTGTTCCTCCTAAGACGTTTCCACCTTGTTTGGGTCATCTGAAATGCTCCATATTAACAACAGTAATAAGAAGAATAAAACCAACAAGAAAAATATTCTGTAATATTGTGAAACTTTGCCTTGGAGTTATATTTTTTCACATTCAACAATGTAGGTCCTGTTAATTTTGCTGTGTGATGGGTTTGCTATATCTGGTATGATATTAATTTATTGATCGTCATGGTGAAATGGTTATCACACTCCTTTGTGTTTGTGAAGTTTTAGGTTTTTGTGTTTTTTTTAGTTGTTTCATGCAGATGTTGGAATAGCACCCTAAAATTAACACATTTTCAGATTTATAATCCACAATTCATCCTACCATTTGGTGCTGTATAACTTATGCAGGTGAAGAAAATTGTATAATAAGCCAAGGATCAATAAATATGTTAAATTTATATAATGCCAGATAAATTTATTTGGATTACAAGAAGATAAAATTATGAACATCAGATATTTTACTGACATCCAGCTACACTAGGACTTCTGGTTTGTAAAACCAAATTCTTTAATGTGGAGCCACACATGAGATTTTTTATTGCCACAGAAAGAATCAATCAGTTTCAAGCCCACCAACTACTAAATGTTTTTCTCTAATCAGAGCACTCCAACTGTAATAAAAAATTTAGCTTTATGTAATCTAGCAATCGGAAGTCAAATGTAAGAACTGTCATTTATATTTCTTAAGGTTACAAAGTAAATTGTTGTTGGAAATACATTCCTGTGAGCTGAAAGATACTTAACATTCTAGTTAGTAATACACATAAATTGTATTTTAACAGGAACAGTATTTCTTGTATGTAAAATAATTTTAATTTAGGGTGCTTCTGTTCTGTTTCATGATTAAATGTGAAAAGCATTTCAAATACTATACTGATCATTCATTAATATGGTATCCACTGCTTAAATTGAACTTTCACAGACCATATACATGCAAGATAGAGTCCACATTTAACATGACTTCACAAGGCCCTGATAGAGTGACAATGAAATTCTTATCCCGCAGACAGCACCGAAGCAAAATAAATTTTTGTATAATCATTTCTACTTCGGCATGGTTCACAGTATTTTAAGTATAGCTTCATCTTTAGTTACTGTAATTTGTTGCAGGGGACAGAATGTTTCCTCCACAGACAGGGCTCAGCTACTCTACCTGGATATGCGTGGATAAGTTTTCCGATCCACGAACTGACCCCCACTGTGTGCGACTATTAACACTAGTCAGAAATCTTCATGGTGGAAGGGATGATCATCTAATCTGTTTAACTGTGGTTATGTCAGCACGAGATAAAGCTGTTATTGTTGCAACCCAGGAAACGATCATGCCCCATAGTAAGTTGTTTTTTGGTTCGACTGGTGGTAGTTGGTATATTCTTAAATACAATGAACTTCTTATTATACAGGCTGATTAATCGGAGAAGGTGCACAGAAAAACTTCAAGAATTACTTTTCATTTTTTACTCAATTGACATTCATTTTGAAAAGTATTTTGTACTAGTCACTCAATTTTGTGAACTGTTTAGACTCCTCACGGCAATATGTATTTTATGCGTAAATGTTGTACTTTGTCAGATACTGCAAGAGAGAAGGAAATTTTACATTCATCATCTTCATTGTCACTACTGCATGTTCTATTCTGCGGAGCTTCGCTTTTGAAAACCGTACAGTAAAATTTGTAGTGTTTATTTCTGTCACAAGACTGCAGCTTAAGTTGAACGAAAGGGAAAATTGTTGTTGTTCAAGAAACTTTCTGTGTAAATAAGATCACTCTTCTCAGAAATTCAGTCTTATGATTTCACTTTCATTTTCAGATATTGGGGAATGGGAACCTGAAGCAATTGGAGATTCTGGCGCACGAGTTTGGTGTCCAGATCTGCAACAAGAAGGGCAGTGGCATCATCTGGTCCTGGTATTAAATAGAGCTGTTCTGAAAAATTCATCATTTTCTCTCTATGTTGATGGCCAGCATGTTCGTACACAGAAAGTAAGCAGAAAACTTTTATGTAAGCACATTCTAGGTTACATCTGCTATTCCTCTGAGTCGTTGTTGTTATGTTGCCTTGTGTTTGTAGGTACACTACATTTCCCAGAATCCTGGTGGGGGAGCAGCCAACCTTACTGTTGCCTCATCTGTGTATGGTTTTATTGGGACACCCCCTGCTTGGCGTCGCTATTCACGGCTTGCTTGGAAACAAGGACCTTGCCACTTAGTCGAGGAGGTGCTAAGCCCCCAAGTTGTAGCTACGCTTTATCAGCTGGGTCCCCAATATATGGGGAGTTTGCAAGCTCCAGAACTGAATGGTATTTTTATAGAGTACATTATAGTAAAGGAATGTTTTATTGCTGGAATTCAGCAAAGAAAAACAGTCATCTTGGATCTCCCACCCCCTCCCATAAGACTATATGAAAACTTAATAAATTTTTGGAAGAGTAGCAGTACGTTGTGGTGATATCTGTTTGAGCTAGAACATGTTTAAAATTTAGTGGAGAGTTTTGAAAGAGAGCAGACCAGGTTTGCTGATGTGTGTTCTGGTTCACAGTCAGCTGTAAATTGTTCTGAGTTTAAGGAGCCGATTGATCAGCGTATCAGGGACGACCAGCGAATCAGCGTGATGAAATTGTTACTGAAATGAGTATCACTCATTGAAACAATTTGCTTAAGAATGGCTTGAGGCTGAAACAGAAACATTTTCTACTGATGAATTCAGGAAACTTGTTAATTGTTGAAACAAATGCGGTGAAAATCAGGGTGATCACAAAATGTCTAATCATTATGTGATTATTTTTAATGAAATTTCCTTTAATGTTTATTTTGTACATGTTATGCATAGGCCTACTTTTCATAATGTTTTCTATGGTTGGACCAATTTTGGTGGGGAACTATAGTAATGTAGCTTTTGAAATTTAGTAAACAAGAAAAGTTATTGAGACATTTATTGTTTGGAGTATGATCACTGTCTTCTTTTGTGTGTGTTGCATTCTTTTTAGGCACAGAACCTTTGCCAGCTCTCGTTTCAGAGGAGAAGGTAATCTTTGGACTGAATGCCAAGGCAGTGTCTCAGCTTACGCTGGCAAAGATCCGAAAGGTGTACAGCCGGGCTGACAACAAGGCAATAGCCAAGCAACTGGGAATGTCATCCCATGAGAATGCTACGCCAATACGGATCCTACACAACTCAGCAGGACATTTGGGTGGACCAGCTCGTTCACTTGGCGGTGTTGTTATTGGCTACCTTGGAGTACGGGTCTTCTCGCCTCGACCTGTTGCCAAGATGGTTGAAAATGTAGGAGGCTGCTCTGTATTACTTGGTGAGGTTTCCTGCACTGAATTTAGTGCACTTATCATTTTTAGTATTAGTATATCATCACCACCAGCACCATCACGATGGTATGCTGTTTAAATTTTTATATTTTGTGGGCAGTGAAGTGAGGGACAGACAGTTTTTGCAACAAATGCAAGGGCGGATTCTACTTGCCTAAACAATGAAGGAAGTACAAATGAACATGGGTCAAGAAAAGCCAACTTCAGGCTTCTTTTCTATCCAAAATTTCAAACACATTATTAATTTCACTTGCTACTCCTCCACAGTTGAAGTGGCACTGAGCCATGGAGGCAAGAGAGGAGGCGATGAGATACACTACAGTCTGATGAACTTGGAAATATGCTTCAATATCAATAGAACCAATGCTACCAATGCTGTATACTTTCCAAATTTTAGTTTGTAATCTTTTTATTGAGAGACAAGATAATACATTCTGAATTAACTGATGGCTTCATTTCTTAACTTTAATTTCGTTGTTATTACTGTGTACCTGAACTTCACTACATTCTGAATTAATTTATTAACAACAGTTATATTCTGTCTTGAATTTTAGTTGACCAATGTATTTACATTAATGTATTCTGTTATTACAGGTCTTATAGCAATGGCTCAAGATGTTGAAAGTTTATATGCTGCAGTGAAGGCTCTGGTGTGTGTGGTGCGGACAAATCGCACTGTTCAGTTGGAAATGGACAGACGAAGAGGTTACCAGACACTTGCCATGCTGCTGCGAAGGAAACGACCTCTACTCAACAGTCACATTCTGCATCTTACATTTAGTCTAGTTGGAACAGTGGATAGTGGCAGAGAGAGCTCTTCTATTCCAAACACCATGGCCTTCCAGGACCTGCTTTGTGATATTGAGGTGATGATAATGAGCTTCATTTGTCTGAAGTTGAATAGGCCAACATCTTATTCTTTGAAGATTTCTGTCTTCTGAATATTCATCACCCTGATGACGGAGGCAGTATGACCTCTGAAACGTTGGTTAACATCGACCAGACTACACAGCGCAACAACCCAGAAGACAGAAATCTTCATACTCACCGCTGTGAAAACCTCAAATCTTACATCTTATTCTTTGACTGCCATGTCCGAAGATTTTGAAGTTGTTGATTTTTATTTAAATTTGTTACAGATCTTCAAATGGGAAAAATTTCAGAAAAATAAATTTTCCAGGCACTAGGTTTCAAAGTCTTATCAGTTTCAGATGAGCAATTTATCTGGCCTTGTCTTGACAGGTTTGTGTGTTTTCAGGTGTGGCATGAGGCTCCAGGTGAACTACAGCGTTCATTATTTGAGCATTTATATGAGCTTGTAGCAGAGTCAAGTGAAAAGAGGACCAATCTGAGAATAGTGCGGGACCTCGGACTTGTACAGAGACTCCTCCTTATTTTGGCCGATGTAAACTGTGAACCCACCAGACATATTCTCATGTCATTACTCGGTATCTTACTTGGAGGTCAACCTAGGGCATGTGACTTACTAATGTAAGTCAGTGTTGGTATTTTATGGCATAACACATGTGGATTTATATTTAGATGCTTGTGTTTCAGAGAAATATTCTGTAACTATCTTCAGGTCTTGTAAGTTTTAACATTCAGTATGTTTGAATACATGACAAGAAAAGAGAACTTGGAATCTGGAACAACTTAACGCTTGGTTGGACTTCAGCTAAGTTTGAAAGTTTAATTCTTAATTAAGTAGTATGGTTTTATTAATTTCATTTAAAGATGAAACTGCACAATTCTTTCAAAATAGATCGTTACTTCTGTAACATCCTATGTTTGAGATGGCATAAAATAAGTATTCTTTTTTCTGAAAGAAGTGTAATGAGAAAGACAAGACAACAGAATATTTGATAAATGGAATCTTGTAATAAAATGTAGTTTTATTAGTTTTTAATTGAATTCTAAATATATTACTAATCATGGTGATTCTCGATTGCCCCCAATTGGCCACACACTTTTTTTTACTGTTTTCAGTGAAAGAAAACATTTTGGTTTTAATTATTTTGGTCTTTGGTTTATTGTTTCAAAGACATCTATTGTTTGTACTGACTATTTGCTCCACCCCCACCACATATAAATTGAAGCCCACTGTGGTGGATTATCCATACAAATGGGCATAACCAGGAATTAAAGTAAGAAGTAGAAAGTTTGATTATTCATTGTACTGGAATTTCTTTTCTGTCGGTGTTAAATTGCAGCTACACTGTTTTATTCTGATAGTGGTCTGATATTACATGTTTTGTGCAGGTTTGGTCAGTTTGTGGCAGCTACACTTCCCATTTTCTCAGGTGCTAATGAGAAGAATCTTGCTCTGTTAGAAGTAGCACCCAATACCAGTATTGTGCCATATGAACAGGGTGAAGGAGGAGAAGAGAAGGGAGACAGAGAGAGTGATTCTGCCAGTAACATTGTACTAAGGAACCGTTGCTTGCAACTGCTTCATTCTCTGCTGTTTACACCGAGGAACACCGTCAGTCTGGGGTACGTAAAGACTCTTGTAATTCTTTCAGTGTTATAATCAGAACAGTTTAACTGCTTTATCGAAAAGAAAACTGTTCATTGTTTTTCTGAATTCTTTTGTTCATGTGGCTTCTTACATGGAGATGAAAGAAAGCTAAAACAGCCATGTAAAGAGCAATCCTTTCATTTTATAAGAGTAGATGTTAGACAGCATACAAATGCAACAGTGTTAGGTTCCCTTTACTTGTCACTGTCACTATCTCTATAATCATCATCATCATCATATCATATCATTATCACCACCACCGTCACTATCATCATCATAGCTTTATTATAAATAAACGGAATACTTCCTTGTCAGTGTCCGTCTTCCATTTCTCGGTTAGAATTTGCAAAGCCTACTTTTCTACTGCACGTTCTTCCAAAATTATAAATTCTGTGTTTTTAATGTTATGGGGTAGGTCAGTCAGTGTGGCGACTGACTACATACTGGACGACCAGGGTTCGATCCCCGACAGGGACAGAGGAGTTTTCCTCTAGCCTCTGCATCCATACTGGCTCTGGGGCTCACCCAGCCTTGTGTCCAGTGGGTACTAGGGTCCTTTCCCTGGAGGAAAGTGTGGTCACGGTGTGACGCTGACCACTCACCCCTACCTAGTGCTGAGGTTAAGAATGAGTTGGAGCTATATCACTTCTCCCCCAAAGCACCTACATGGCATATAGTGGGACAGCTGAACTTTTATGTTACTTTAAAGATCTTTCAAAATTATAAATTTTGTTTTGTTAATATTATTTTATAATGCAAATTATTATACAAAAATAAAATACATGTGTTGGGTTTATTGCCGAGCTTGTGTTATTTTGAGGAGATGTGGCTATGTTTTAACATTGCCTGCAGTCTAATGATGGTTTAAAATTGATCAACAAGCAACGCTTGTCTAAATAGACAGTTGATAGTTTGTGCATGTAACACCAACACACATGAGCCGGGATAGCTCAGTCAGTATAGTGACTAGCTACGGGCTGGACGGCCGGGGTTCGATCCCCGACGGGGGCAGAGGATTTTTCCTCTAGCCTCTGCGTCCAGACCGGCTCTGGGGTCCACCCAGCCTCCTCTACAATGGGTACCGGGGTCCTTTCCCGGGGGTAAAGCCGGCCGGGGCGTGATGCTGACCACTCACCCCCATCTAGTGCCGAGGTCAAGGAAGAGAGGAGCTATACCTCCACTCACCCCAAATGCCTACATGGCGTATAGTGGGACAAACTTTACTTTACTTTAACACCAACACACACACATGACCTCATAAGCCCCCTTATCTCATTTTGGGTTACTTGTTTGCTGTTTCACATACCGAATGACAGCAGAATTGTTGTCGGTTCCGTTGTTTGTTATTCAGGTTCTGTGATGAAGTGACCCAAGTGCTGGGCCTAGACTGGATCCTGTTGTTCCTGCAAGGTCACCTCCATCCCACCACTGTGGTTTGGGGCCTCAGGATTCTGGTAGTCCTATGTTCTTGTTCACCTCTGCTGCAGAAGTTTCGAGAGGCCTCAAGCAATGGAGGATGGCTGCATGACACAGAACTCATTCTTCAGAACAAGATGGCTCTTGTTCTTGGTATGACTCACAATTCTTTTCTAATTAATGCTGTAAAGCGGTCCTCAGTAAATTTTCTGTAGATCTGAGTACTAACACTGACAGCAGGACCTGAAGTTTTAGCAATGGTAATATCAATGCCTGCCATTTGACATGATTATCAGCCAGTTCAATCTACGAGGGTCGCTCATTAAGTAATGCCCCACATTTTTTTCCTCAGAACATATTTATTCAAGATGGCTCAAATTTAGTGACAATATAAATCAATGTTTCCTTTACACATACTATTTTTCCACATAGTCCCCATCAACTTGTACGGTTTTACGCCAGCGTGGAACAAGTGCATGCATGCCTTGCCGGTACCAGCTCTTGTCCTGTGCACGTAGCCATGTCCTCACTGCTTGAATCACGCTCTCGTCATCTTCAAATCTTGTTCCGCGGATAGCATCTTTAAGTGGCCCAAAGAGATGGAAGTCGGAGGGTGCCAGATCTGGACTGTAGGGTGGATGGGGTAGCACCGTCCAACCCAATTTGGTGATTTCTTCCCGGGTTCTCAGACTTGTGTGAGGGCGTGCATTGTCGTGCAGGAGCAAAATTTCTGCTGGATGCTTGTGAGGCCGAACTCGTCGAAAACGCTTCTTGAGGGTTTTCAGGGTCCTGATGTACGCGTCTGAATTGATGGTCGCACCTCTTGGCATCACATCCACAAGAATGACCCCATCACTGTCCCAAAAGACAGTCATCATGACTTTTCCGGCGGAGGGAGTTGTCTTGAATTTCTTCTTTCTCGGTGATTGAGGATGATGCCACTCCATTGACTGCCTTTTTGTCTCTGGCTCAAAGTGGTGTATCCAGGTTTCGTCACCTGTAATGATCCGGGACAGAAAGACCTCTCCCTCAGCATCAAAACGCTCCAACAATTCAGAAGAAATCGTTTTCCTTTGAATCCTGTGGTCTGCTGTGAGACTTCGTGGAACCCATCTTGCGCACACCTTCGAATATGCGAGAGCCTGGATAATTGCAATCACACTTCCATTGCTGACTGAAAGCTGTTGGGCCAATTGTCGAGTTGTGATGCGCCGATCCTCACGAATAATGGCATCCGCGCGGTTCAACATGTCTGGAGTGGTGGCTGTGGCAGGACGCCCAGAGCGCGGCAGATCACGGAGCTCGGTTTCTTCACTTCCTGAAGCTTTAACTCTCTTAGCCCAGCGACCAACGGTGCTCCTATCGACTGCACAGCTTCCATACACAGCACACAAACGTTTATGAATGTTCACCACCGTTTCTTTTTCAGCAACAAGGAATTCAATTACAGCTCGTTGCTTGTAACGAGAGTCGTTCACAGACGCCATTTTAACAGTTCACTACAGCTCCGCTATCGGTTGGAATCATTTGAAACTCCGTACACGAACGCGGGAAACATCAAATCTCAAGCATGTAAAAGTACACTTTTCTATCTTCATTATTGGCTGAGAAAAAAAATGTGGGGCATTACTTAATGAGCGACCCTCGTACCTATCATCCTCACATCTCGTTTCCCTAATGTCAGTTCTCATTTTCTTCAAACATTATCTTGGTCATTCCAAGGAATCCATCCATTTCTGAGGCCTGTGTTGAAGTTTTGTAAGATTAAACATTTTAAGGTAATGATGAACCCTATGTTCAGTCCCCATTCTGGATGACCATCCCTTGTCAGATGTCTGCAGTGACTTATTCAGCATGTTTGAGGCTGTCTCCTCCATTCCTGACCCAAAGATGTGCCATCCTGCTGGGTGCTGAGGAAAGTGTTTGGAACTGAGGAATGAAGTGACAGGAGGCTGAATAAAATTGCAGAGTGAAGAGTGTCATTTGTACCCCTCACCTCTTGTTATTCTTCTTCTTCTTCTTCTTCTTCTATGGCTCTCTGGTCCGTATTCGGTCCATGGCCTCCTCAATTCTCCTCTTCCATTCGGCCTCCCTGTTAGGTCTGTCTGTCCAAGGCTTTGATGGAGGTTTTGAAACATCTTCCTTTTTATGGTGCAAGGTTGTTAGCCTTGCGACCAACCCCCCAACCTGGAGGACCAGGGTACCTGTCTTAGTCTGACCTCTCCCCCTCTACCAATCTGGCTAGGGAGGCCCTACCAGTAGCTATGCTACTGCCAGCATAGCTCTTGGGGACGCTGAGGTACTCAAGCCCCACCACCACAACAAGTTGAAGGTACCATTAAGTTATTAGTATAATAAAATCAAGGAGGAATAGATGGGCAGGGTATAAGCGCACATGTGTGGCAGAAGTAAGATATGCTTTCAAAATTTAGATTAAGAAACCTGAAGAGAAGAGACTACTTGGAAGATTTAGGCATAGATTATGGGATTTTATTAAAATGGATCTGAAGGATATAGTATTGGAGGTTGTGGACTGAATCCATGTGGCTTAGGATAGGAGTGGGAGGCAGGTTTCTGTGAAAATGGTGATGAATCTTTGGGTTTCATAAAGAGCAGGGAATTTCTTGATTTACTGAGTAACTGTTAGCTTCTCGAGAAACACCCTGCCCGATGGAGTGAGTTGTTTAGAATGAAAGACGGTAAAGAATTCTGAACTGAATAATAAGTGATTCCACGTTATGAAGTATGCTTGAGTGTGGAACCCAAAGGTTCATTGTAAAAGTATTCCAGTGGGCCTTATTCTTAGCCAGATCAATCCAGTTCATGCCTTTATAATTTATTTTTCTTTATGATCCCTTTAATATTATTTCCTTGTTTATGCCTAATTTTCTAAAGTATTTAAGGCATACTGATCAAATTCTTGATGCATTTCTTGATTCCCATGCATGTTACATTCCCCACATAACATTATTATAAATTTCATTTTTTGTAACCTTTTATTTGCAATCCATTTCAGGCTACCAATTAGGTACATCCACTCCCAAAACTCCTGGAGGACCAAGAGAGGTAAAGTCTGAAGCACTCCATGTCCCAGGTTTCCAGAGATTGAATTGGCTTCTCCCACAGCACATAGATGTACCTGAGATATACTTCCTGCTCATGGCACTTATGATGGGCCAACCTGTGAAACTTCTTCCTGCTGATTCATCCAAGCTGGATCTTGATAGTGTGTGGAACTTCATGTTTGGTGTTCCAGCTAGTCAGTCTGTGACAAGTGTGGCAGGGAGAGTCTCTCTCTGTCCAGAGGTAATCATTCATGCATCCAATTGAATGCAAATTTCTTACCGTTACCTTAAATAACTTGGAAGAATACAATCTTCAATGATGCCATCAAAGAAGAGTTAATTGTACATTTGTTTGAAGGAAAAATGTTAAATTATAGACAGAAAAGGATTAAACATGTAGAAAAAATGAATGATGAAATTTTATTAAAGCATTAAATGATATGTAATTTAAAGGCAATACATTTGGGGAGGTCAAGAAGGAGGTGATATGAGGCCAGAAGAAATTAATGCACTAACCAGCAAAGAATGTTTAGTTGAAGCAATTGCATCAGCAGATGTGGGTCTTTGAGTTTAGTGTTCATATTAACAGTGAAATGGAAACATAGTTTAGAGGTCTGCATGGACCTGTGCCTCAGACTTGGTAGTACAAATAATGTTCAGGTTTGGGCCTGGTCTAAATGATAGCAATAAAATGTTATGTAGAATAGTTTGGGCTCTCTTGGGCCATACTTTTTTCGCAAAGAAAATGTTATTTGCAGCTCGTGACACAGTTGGTCTTTGGAAACAAATCACATCAACTTGATTTTCTTGGGGATTATTGTATCTGCCCCCTCCCATTAATAGTTTGAGATACGCTTAACAGACTCGCCTTCCAATATCTTTGTACTGTTCTCCAAATGTCAAAATTGCTGGAGATGTTTCTAGAGTTTTGTTAAATAGTTCAAGGATACTGACATTTATATGTTAAGAGGAATCATGTATTAATAATATGACAGTCAGATCAGGCTTCGTTCATTCTAGAACGAAAGGAAGTTGGTCTTAGCCATATTATCTTTGTTCTTCTTCTTCTATGGCTCTCCGGTCCGTATTCGGTCCATCACCTCCTCAATTCTCCTCTTCCATTCAGTCCTCTGTTAGGTCCGTCTGTCCGAGGCTTTGATTGAGGTTTCGAAACATCTTCCTTTTTACGGTGCAAGGTTGTTAGCCTTGCGACCAACCTGTAACCTGGAGGACCAGGGTACCTGTCTTAGTCTGACCTCTCCCCCTCGACCAATCTGGCTAGGGAGGCCCTACCAGTAGCTCTTGGGATCACTGAGGTACTTAAGCCCCACCACCACGATAAGGTGCAGGTACCATTAAGTTAGCCTGCCTAACAATTTAAAAAATGAAAAATAAGACATCTTTTGTCTTACTTTTGTGATTCAGTGATAGGTTATTCCATACATTGGAACACAGCAGAATTAATCAGATAAAGTGCATCATTGGCCAGCTCCGACTAGCCAGACATTGTTTGCGAGCTGGTTGTGGCTTATGCTTGTGGCGAGTGTAACAATGTTAACAATGCCTGGCTGATGAGTTGGCTAATGATGTATTTTATCTGGTCGGTTCTGCTGTTTTCCAGTGTATGAAGTAGGTTGTCACTGACTCATGAAAGTAAGAAAGAAGGCTTTTTATTTTTTTGTTTTTCAAAGTGTTACGTGAACAACATGAATGCTCTGCCCCTGGATACATCTGTATAATCTGTGCAAGAATAAAACTGAGAAAAATGCTGTTGTTATCGTTGAATGTTTTAATGTGATAAATAAGTAATGACTGCACATCACAGCAGACTGGTGGACTCACTTTTCGTGTGAAACATCAACGAACCTGTCGAAAAAGATAAGTCTGGTTCTATAACCATAAAACATGTCATGTTTAATGATGCATGCTTCACATTTCATCAGTGTGTGGGATCCCATTATAAATTATAGCTCATTATTGAAACTTCTTTCATACTTTGTTTCATGATGCATGCTTTGTGTTTCCTTGGTGTGCAGCATGCTTAATAATTACAGTCAGAGGAAGACTACCTTTTCTGTGTACAGTGTATTATATGCTCTTATTTTCTTCCAGGATTAACAGTTTGAAAGTCCTGTTCTATTTAACTATTCCATGAAAACAATAGAAAATCACATTTTGCAAATTTCTCACAGGCAGTAATGGTGCTACTAGCCATGGTCCGTGCCATGTTGAACCAGGAAGGAAAGAATCCTGACAGTCTCCCTGAATGGCTGCGAGATTATCCAGTTACCATCATTCAGTTTCTCTTCTTCCTGTACCACAATGTGGCAGACTTCATGCCTGTTTTCATGGGAGGAGATGTACTGGGTGCACTCGCAGGCACGCTGTTTCCTCGGCAACCCGGGAGTGAAACAGACAGCGGTGCGTCAACTCCCAGTGACGAGATCAAGGTGTTTTTCTTCTTTTTGAATTAATTTTATTGAATATTTAACACCCTGGTGTCCTTAAATGGCTGTCACAGCTTTAATGGAGAAACTTATGTGGTTTGAGTCCAGGTAAATTGAAACTGTTCTCTTCTCTGACACCAGGACAACATTGTCTGTACGTGTGAAACAGCTATACAACGGCTGAATGGATTTTAATGAAATTTTATATTGAGGAGTTTACTAAAATTTTTCCAACATACTCCAGTTTTGGTTAAAACTGGACAGTCATTTTTGGCACTTTACATGAAGGCCTATACCATAATGGCAAGGTGAAGAATCTCCAGGCTACCTTCATTACCATGGTTACTATGGTTATGTTGGTTAAAGGTCAGTGGTCATATTCTGCTGAATGTGCCAGATTTGTTATGCTGTTACATACATTTCCTTTTATGTAACAAAGAAACAATTGAATACTTATACCTGATAAAACATTTGTCCATTGGATGCCATTGTCAGAAATTTCTGATTAATAGTAAAATTTTGCATTCGTTCTTATACTGTTCTTAACACTGAAGCCTGAGGGGAGAACACATTGTGGGCCCATCCATGTCTGTGTGTTTTTCATAGGAGATAGGCAGCTTGCATGGTCAAGGTGACATCAGATGACATTACTGCAACAGTGACATACATGATGTTTGAAGAACACCTTTGAAAGGTCAGTGTACTCCAAAGAGTACACATTTCCAGTCTTGATAAATTTGCTACAGCTGCCATTTTTCAGTTGCTTAATATTTATTTTAAGACACCTGACTCTACTTATTTTTCATTAATTATATGTTGTATTTTGTCAAAATAAATTACATAAATGGATCTTCACATAGGTCCTTCAGCCTAACCCCAGTTGTGTGGGAAAATAATAAAATAAAGACGTGTGTCAAAATGTAAGGAATGTGCAATCAACTTCCTAGATTAAATTATAAAACTAATGTATTAAAAAAAGGAAAATAATTGTTCTGTACAGAGGATACGGTTTAATGTGTCAGTTGCTTTATTGAAAGGCCATTTAACCCTTTATATGGCAATATCTTGATTCTACAACACCTGTCATAATCCAGAGTCTGAGTCACCTTACATACTGAATTATCTTGTGTGTAATTCATATATACATAGCATGATCAAGCAAAATGTTTTGTTTTCAAAACTTTCTGCTTCATATGTTCGGTACAGAGGTCTTTCATTCAAGTGCCATTCATTTGCTGTGAAACAGTCTGACAGTATTCGTATTGTCCGCGGCACTCTGCTTTGCAGAGAGTTAAAGCAGTTAATACCCGCTGTTTATGTCCCATCAGATCTGCACTGGGTCCGAGAGCGCAGTTCTCGTGCAGTCCCCATCCAAAGATGCTGGTTTAAGCAGCCACCCGGCACGCAAATTTGTTATGGACTTTCTGCGTGTGATTGTGGTGGATTCTCTATCACTCCCTGTATCAGGAAAGGGTCCACCAGCAATTGACCTTGTCCTGGAATCATCTCCTGATAGTGCAAGCGTATCCCAGCAGACTCGCTTCCAGACAGAAGTTTTGGGGACTTTGATGGAGCATCTCCTTGCTGCTGATGTTCTGATTGGCGAACAGGCTGCTTTACCAGTCGTACCTGGTGGAGGTCTGCAGTACATTGCACCCAATGTTTGCTACCTGGCTGCACGCATAGTAGACAAACTATGGCAAGGTCAGCATCACATAATTGTTGCAGATCGGCAAGACTGTGCAGGATATTGCATTTACCAGTATTTAATATTTGTTTTGGCAGGAAGATTAAAAGGTCAGAGGAAACTACCATGAAAATCTCTCCTGGGTTTTAGCCCTGATGAAGATGGTTTCTGTAGCTTAGTAACTAAGTAAGATAGGTGAACGGTACTAAGAATTTGTAAAAGTGTAAGGATTTATTGAATTAGCTCACAGTAACACAACAGGCAGTTTGCTAGTATACAAATAAAGTATGACATATAGAGACGTCATGAAAGTACTTGTGTTTGTAAATGTATTTTTAGATAACTGCTGGTTGTTCTGTAACAAACAGAATATGTAGACTTACATTTTAATTTGTAAAATCAGTGTTTAACAACCACAATTTTAGCTTTGTCTGATTTAATCTCAAAATTATTTTCTATTCCTGAATCTTATTCTTTACTCATAACAGCATATGGAAAGTATGCATTTACATTTGATATCGTACACTCATGTGATTAGTATGTGCAGTTAATATAAGATTTATATGTATAACAGGGACATTTGCAAAGGACCCACATGAAGTGTTCGACTTCGTGGTGAAACTGATCTCTCAAGCTAAGCGACGACCACCTGGACAATTTCCATTAGAAGGTTAGTAAAATTTAAGGGGCTTCTGCTAATTTTTTACATTTGCATAAACTTTATGATATAAGGGAGTTGGCACTGAAAATGTTATATTTCTTAACTCACTGTAATTAATAAAAGTTTCTACTTCTGTCATAAATATTCTCAATTTTTAACATTGATTTGAATTTTTACATTTCTCAGTGTCGGTGCATTTTAACTGGTTAAGAAATTGTTTCACAGCTGGGGTTTGCAGGCCCATGTTCCAGTACATTACTAGAGCTGTTGATACAATACTACCAAAATATGAAGAGGGCCAACATTTGTTTAACTCAGGATTTAAATTCAATTATCTTCTTCAGGTTTGTACCACTGCCTAAATCGCACAACGCTTTTCCTGCTGTCACGCTCAACAGACAGCATAGCTGACCAAATGGCAGTGATGGAGGCATTGCACAAACTCACAACACACCGTGGACTAGTGTTTGGTGCTGGCAATCATGAACTGGACTTCGTGGGCTGCCTCACATATTGTCTCCTGCAGCTGACTGCTGACATGCGCATAATGCTAGACACCAACATACGCACCACCTGGCATGTCAATCCACAGCTGGTAAGGCAAACCACTCTTCTCCTTCTCTTATGTTTATCATGTATTTTCCTTTACCAATAGGAGTCCTAGTCCTGAGGAATGTGGTTGTTATAAGATAAAAATCAGTTCAGCCGTCATATTTTGTTGATGTTTGCAAATGCAATCATTTATGGAATTTGAACAGTTAAATGGTGTTATTATCATAAATTGTGTTAACAAACTGTATGAACACCATAAGTAACAGGTACCTTGGATTTATTTTTCTCTAAACTAGGAAAAGAGTATCTTTTAAAATATTTTTAAGTTTTTTTTTAAAACCTTGCATACTGTGTAGTGTATTAGAATATAAAATGTGCATACAAACTACTGTTTACACTATGTAGGACAGTGGTCCCCAATGCGGTGCTCGCGGGTGCCATGGCGTCCGCCAAGGCTTTTTTTGGGTGCCCGCGTTGTTATGGAAAGAGGTTATACTGAATAATGAAGACCATTCAACCATGAACATTATAAAATCAAAGCACAGATCTCGACTTACTGATGCCCATCTTGACGATTGTTTGCGAGCAGCAACATCATCGTGCACTCCCAAATTTGAAAAACTGGCCGATGAAATGCAGCGCCAAACATCACACTAACTTCCCACTTGAGTAATAATAATTGTACTTATGAAACTACGTATTTTTGATTGCATGGTTTCTTGTATCATTAAACGTCATGTTGTTTTGTGTATTATTTGGTGCCCATATCTTATTTGTCCAGAGAAAAGAAAATTTGGCTTTGTTAATTGGTTGGTGCCTGCCACGATCTCATAAACTCTCAAATGTGCCCGTAGGCACAAAAAGGCTGGGGACCACTGATGTAGGATATTAATGCCAGATGCGTTTCGACCTCAAGAGGTCATCATCAGTGGAACAAAGAAAGTTAATTCATATAATACAAATCAAGAGATCATGTTTAGCGGATCATAAAGGTATGTTCTATAAAACCATATATAGTAACACTCCACTGGCTGTTGGTTGCACAGGAGTTGGTGTATTGAGAACTTAACTGTTAGTCCACTGGTCTCAAGGCCGTTGCTGGTCTACGGTGAACCATGGTTGTGCCGTCTGTGCCTGTGAACTTCAATGAAGCGTGAGTGGTTCTCTCTCCGTTGCACCAAACACATGCTTGAGCTATGTTTGTACTATTTTAAGGGTGTCCAAGATACAGGCATTTGTCCCTCTTTAAAATTATAAAATCACTCAAAAATCTTGATTGGCCCATTTTTGCATCTCCAGATGCTACTTGTATAAATCAGTATGTTTCAACTACCATCTTTCCAATTTTCACACAATATTTAATGCCCCAGCATTGTTTTGTGTTTTTGAAAACCATTAAAATAACGTTCAATAAAAGGACTGACTTTCAACAGTGACCACAAATGACTGAAGCCGTGGAATGAGCTGTAAACATATGCTTTGACATGAGCATCACATTCTTTATAGCCACAACCCTGTAGAATGTGATTTATTTGAGATATGAGTTCAGTCATCAGACATTTTGTTTAGAATGGTATAACATTTTTTTCTAATGCCTCAAATTATGGCATTCTTTTGATTTTACTGTCTGTTTGTCTGGGCAAAGTGAAGGATACACCTCGAATTTGGAACCCCCATAGAGCAGGATTCCAGTCTCTTCCAGTGTAGGATGGTGGCTGACATATTTTAGTGCATTTGGTTGAACATGCGTCAGTCTATATGAATCTTGTTTAGGATGAGAGTGATGACAAGCTGACATCACACCAGGGCCACAACCTGATGGCAGTAGCAGCCCGTCGTGTTTGGGAGGAACTCTATGTCTGCAAGAAGCCAGCCATTGAAGAAGTGTTCAAGATTACATTAATGTCAGGACCCAACAGTAGAGCACCAGACTTGGCCACAGTGCGTGAACAGGTGTATGAGTCAGCTAACAAATTGTGGCTCAACTATGTTGATATGGAGAGGAAATCCTCATACAGGGCTCCTTGGGAGCTCCACAATCAGATTCAGTCAGTGAGTTTCCTGTTATGTTTGACAGTATTGTTACTTTCTAAAGTATCATTAAATTTGTAGTGATAAGTAGAGGGATTCTGCTTTAATGAGTGTATTATTTTTTACTGTACTTGATGGATGGATACACCAGTTTTTAGATCCTAAAAAAATTACAGTAAGAGCAATCCAATATGTGTGTCATTACAAGCGTTTAGTGAGAAAGATACTTAATGCAGAATATATAGATTTTTATTATTTCAATACAGTTTAGCTTGTGTAGAAAGAGTACTGTAGCTTATTTCTGTAATTTCCAGAAAATCCAGAAAGTGACAGGTGGTTTGACTCGTCTGGCTAGTCGAACCAAAGTGAAGAAAGAAGAGACGATACGTGTGCGATACTCAAGTCTACCACAATGTGAAATTGCAGCGTGGACAGTTAGTCGTGCAGCATTGGTGAAAGATTTGGTTGAGGTGCGGGCGAAACAGCATCAGCAGGCTCAGGTACACATGCAGCGCTATGTTTTGGAGGAATGGCTGCAGACAGAAACAGAACTGACCAGAGAGCGAGGGCTCTGGGGCCCGACAATGCCTTGCAGGTACATCAGTTCAGTATAATAACATTTTTTATCCTAGGGATTTTTATTACAAACTGTGATTGCAGATTACATTTTGTAAATGATGGCAATACCAGCTGTGGGATCAGAATGCTGGATGGACTTGATGTAAAAATAAAATTTAAAAAAAGCTGAAGAATGTAAGCTTTCCCCCTCCCCCATCCTCCCCACCACGAGGTGTTCAAGCGTGTCACAATTAAAGGACATTGCTACATTATATTTGACTTAAACTGTGTAATGGTTATAATTTTAGTAAAGTTTAAATGATGTTAAATGTCTCTGATATCTTCTCTGTATAGAGTTCATTGTCAGAACTTATTATTTCTAATTAAAAGTGAAATAAGATATATAAGTGTATTTTCCTCATTTATATTTAGTGTTACTCTGTGTAAAGTAAGAAATTCTTTTATTCTGTTTCATGTTTTATGCGTGCTGCATTTATGTGGGATTAATTTTCTCTCAAATACAGGAATTCACAAAATTTTTTGTGCTTTTAGGCTAGACAAATGGATGCTGGATATGACAGAGGGTCCATGTCGCATGCGAAAGAAGCTGTCCCGCAACGACTTGTTTTACCTGCATTATCCATACAGACCAGAACTAGACAGTGGTGACAATAAAGCACTCAAATACAAAGTGGCCTCCAGTTGGGACAGCAAGGAATTCTACCAGAAGTACCGGCCTCAGAACTTGCTGGAAAGGGAAAGAGATTTCGTGTTTGAGGCGCAGCTAGAGCCAGAGGATCCAAGTGACAAGGTAAGACGGATGTCTGTGGGATAGTGCTGTTGGTACACTGAGACTGGACAGCTGGTTTACTGCTTTTTGGTGAGAATGGTTGATTTTGTGAGGAATATAAGTCTGTTAAATAAAATATAATAAATTAATAAAGTATGATGATACAAAGTTTAGTCTGTGAAGAGAGATCCAATGTGTCATCACTTTCATTGTTTTGCATTATAAGTTATAAATGTTCTGACTTTCCTCAGCAGACTTTTACATTGACTTAGTTTAGTTCCTGTAACTCCTAAGTGGAGCATAGGACCTCCTTTCGGAGGTTTCATAGTCTTTAAAGCGTGCATTTAAGAGTAGTGAGTGACTAGTCCACTGACTCTGCACAATTTCTACTCACTCCTAATCTGACTGCCAGAGCCATCTAGCAATGAAGCAGTGAATCAGGAGAGACTTGGGTGAGAAATGACCACTGAATTTTGCTTGTGAAACATGTCGTATCATGCTCGCAAGGTTCTTTTACATGCCGTAAATCTACGACATGGGACCGCCAGCTTTACTTCCCCTCCGAAGGAAGTTGTGCTACGGATTTTTATCACCCTTAAAAAAATCCATCGACCTCGGCCAGGATTTAACCCGCGAACTTTGGGTCCAGTGGCGAGCACGCTAACCACTAGTCCACCGAGGGCGACACATTGACTTAGTACCTGTCATAAGCAACACATTATTTATCGAAAATTGCTGTCTTCTGGGTTATTCCACCGTATAGTCTGGTAGATCTCCACTAATCTTGGCGGAGATCTACCAGATTACATGGCACAATAACCGAGAAGACAGCAAACTTTCACTGCTGTGAAAACCTCAAATGTTACATATTATTTATCATTATTTTCTACAACACATCAAGTATTTTGGATGCCCTGGTGCATGATTTTTTTTCCAAAAAGACAAGTAATTTTCCCAGGGTTGCCCTTCCATCAGGGCCAGATTTAAGGGGGTGTGATGGGTGGTTGCCCTGGGGCCTCCACAAAACAGGGGCTTTCATAAAATCCAAGTTTTTTTATGGCATGTCCAGGTAATCATCATGGGGAACTGATCACATGATAATTATTTATACTTAATAATTGTTTATTTATAGGTGATTGCAATATAACTTAAATTTCTTGTTTCTGACAGGGGCCTCCACATTTTGATTGTCCTGGGGCCTCCACAGCTGTAAATGTGGTCCTGCTTTTCAAGATGGACCTTTTTTTATTTGCTATTTTCTTCTGTGATGTGCCATTTAGGAAAAACATGGTGCAACAGATAGCGTTGGCCATTATGTATTTTTTGTGTGATGCACTATTAAATAATCTTCAATTGATTGAATTGAAAGTACATTTTTATTTTGCTGAAAATTGTGTTTATCTTATTTGGCAACAGCTGGAACTGGTGTATGTAGCAGGTGAGAATGGAGAAGATATTGGTTTGCAAAATGTACAGTGTGCTACAGTTTTTGAACGTCACAGTGTGCGCCGTTCTGTATCTGAACCAGATGATACTGGTGATGATGCTGATGCAGATGCAACAGGCTCTGAAGAACCTGACAGCGCGCCTGACAACCAGACTCTCATTCGGCTGCTGGAGGAGCAGGAGAAGGTAAGGCAATAACAAGAAATTTCACTTATTTAGTGATTCTCCTACTAACAAATTCCATTATACAGGATATGTATTCTTCAGTTGATATTTAATTACATGCTCAAATATTTCTCGTTTGTTATGAGGTATAAGGTTTATTTTAATCCTGTTTATATCTTCATAGCAAGTGGCATATTTGGAAGGTCATGTCTTTGCACATTGTTCTTTCATGAAATGTAATATTGAGTGTGTACATCAACACTTTTTAGGTGAATTTAATTTTAATTTTGACACATGAGAAGTAATTGGAAATGCATAATTACAAACATCTATTTCATAGTGAATGTATTTTTATAATACTAATGACTCCCACCAGAGTCTTCGTAGAACATAAATTTGATCCATAACTGTATTTAGGTTTGACACAACATTCCACCATTGCTCCATACTCATCCAACAACTTCCATAAGGCGTATGGTGTGTCTGATTAAGCAGCACATTACTATATCATTAATAACAAGTTAGGAGCTTCGTCTTTGACCCAGCATGTGGCTGGTCATGGGATAATGATACTTATAATTTAGTATTTACCCGTAGTACAGCATTACGTTTTCTTTCAGATCAGTCACATGTTCCGTTGTGCTCGAATCCAAGGTCTCGATACTACTGAGGGATTGCTCCTCTTTGGAAAGGAACATTTTTATGTGATTGATGGCTTCACATTACTAAAGTCCCGTGAGATTCGTGATATTGAGAGCCTGCCAAGCGGAGCACACGATCCAATCTTACCCAGTCCAGGCAGTCCTCGTAGGTCACGGGCCATGAGGCAGTGCTCCAAGTTTAGCTATGAGGACATCAGGTGTGTAGTATTAATCCTGTTATAGTCAGGTTCCTCAGAGGCAGTGAATGTAAACAGGCTCTTCTTGAGCAGGGGAGTATTTATTTAACTGATCAAGAAATTCCCTGTTGAAATGGATCTCATAAGATTTGTCACTGTGTTCATCAAGACCTGCCATTTCTCCTTGGCCTGAACTAGATCAATCTAGTTTGCTGCATATTTCTCTCTGATCCATTTTTACATTATTTGAATTTTGATCATTTGGCATGGATTTTCCATATTGTCCTTGTCCATCGTGTTCTTAGTGTTGATTTTCCGAGTAGATCTCTCTAGAATTTTATTTCTCTCTCTTCTGAATGTCCTTATCCTTGTTTCTGACCTACGAATTTTGTATGTTGTACTTTTCATTTTTTGTCATCTCCATCATTTTCCCTTTCTCGGGTTCGATTCCCGGCGGTGCCCGAATTTATAACTTGTGTTGGGCAAGGCCGTGGTCTAGGCAACACGGAGTTTTCCTCCGGGGGCTTCCCTGATTTCTCCGTGGCATCCCAACAATTACTCCATTCACACACAGAAGAAGGCAATGGCAAACCACTTCTGGATCATCTGCCAAGAACGTATATGAACAGGTCCCAGTCCGAGAAAATGATGGAAGGATCCTGTTCATATGGACCTGTCGTCAGACAGAACACTTTAAAAAAAAATGTTTATGTTTATTTGAATTCACTTAATAATTTTACATTGATTTGCTAAAGAATATGGAAATAAAAGTGACAGTTCAACTGAATACACTTTTTTTTTCTTCAGAGAAGTACACAAACGCCGATACCTGCTACAGCCAATGGCACTGGAAGTGTTCTCTGGTGATGGACGCAATTACTTGTTGACATTCCCAAGGAAAGTCCGCAACAAAGTGTATCAGCGATTCATGGCTTTTGCAACTGCTATAGCTGACAGTGCACAGCAGTCAGTGGCTGGCCAGAAGAGAACGGCCAATGTGGAACAAGGGGCGGGCCTGCTTTCCAGTCTGATAGGTACATAAAGGAATACACAGAATTATAAAATGTGTTTTTTTATGTGTGTGAGTTTGCATTTAAAGAGTGTAGAGGCTAACTAACGACTATATTTTTTTTTCTTGCATAACTACCCCTGTGATTATGTCCTCCTTCTCTCTCTTTCTCTCCCCCTGCCCTCCCAATTTTGTTTTGGGAAAGAAATATGTGTACAGAAACACAGACTTTCTGCAGCTGATGATCCAGTTATTTAGTAATCATCTCATTTCTGTGGAGGAGGGCATATTTTTGTTTTTTTGTTATATATTTTATTAAGAGTTTGCTGCACTTATTTTTTAGATTTTTCACCTAAAATTTTGTATGCATTTCTCGTCTCTCCCGTGTGTGGTACATGCCTTATCTTCCTTGATTTGGTCACCCTAGTAAAATTAGGTAAAATTTACAAATTATAAAGCTTCTTTTTATATAATTCTGAGTAATCTTCTCATCACAATTTTCTCAAACACACTCAATTCATTTTGCTTTTTGTTAGGATGAAAGGCCATGTTTTACGTATGTATAAAATAACTGGTAAAATTATAGATTTTTGGATTTTAATCTTTAAGTTTTAGATAGTGTGAATGAAATTTCCGTCAGGAAAGAATATTTGACATAAGGTCCAGTGTTATGCAGTGGAGCGTCTTTTATCTTACTAGGTGAAACGTCAGTGACACAGCGCTGGGTGCGTGGTGAGATCTCTAATTTCCAGTACCTGATGCACCTCAACACTCTTGCGGGCCGCTCGTACAATGACCTCATGCAGTACCCAGTTTTCCCATGGATTCTGGCTGATTATGAGTCGGAAGAACTGGACCTCTCACACCCTGCTACATTTAGGGATTTTTCTCGACCTATGGGTGCTCAGAGTTCAGAAAGGCTTGAACAGTTCAAGAAAAGGTATCATGCAGAAGCAGAGTAATTTTTGTGTTTTTCTGTGTCTGAATTCTTTTACAGGTAATTTCATCTTTTACTTCCTATTCTCTATCTCCTCATTTTTTACCATTCTTGATTCTCAAGGTCTCTTTATTCCATTGCTTGTTGTGTTCCATTTGCCCATTTAATCTTTTCCTATGTCCACCTTACTTTTGCCTCTGTGGAGGAACTGAGTTCAACAAAGATGTCTAATGTACCATTGGATCTAGGAATGTGGAATTTTGTGTGAAGATAGATTATAAACATTCCTATTAATTATATGTAAAATGTTGTTTTTTTGTCTAAAACATATACAGGGTGTCCATAAAAAACCTTCACAACTTCTAAACTTGATAAAAAATTAATGAGTCAAGATAACTGGATGGGGTTTGTTGCTTGTTAAACAGCGACTCTCAACGTTTTATGCACATAAGTCAGTACACCTCTACATGTGCACCCTTAGTTGCACGTAGCACATCTCAGTTTGCAATATAATTTATGAGTTCTGCCTGGGACTCCTTATTCTCTTTAATGGAAGCATATTAGCCATTTTATCAAAAGAATGTGAAAGGTAAAACAATGAAGTTGTCTCAAGGGGAGTGGAGATAAATATCCACACGTTTTCAGCTTTGTCTTTAGCTGGAGATGAGTGGTCAGCTTAATACTGCAGGCACTTTATTCCTTGGAAATGTGTCCCTGGTACCCATTGGACAGGAGGGAGGATGTTTGAGTTCAAAATGAAGGGTTATTTTACAAATTAGTCAAGTGTCCAAAATAGCGTGCTGCTGGAAGTACATTTGGTGGAAATGTGAATGTTATATTGAACTGTGTTATTATGTGTAGGTTGAGGCATTGCATTTGGCAAGTCCTCCAGTCAAGGGGTTCTATCAAGTGTCCAATAGAATGCATAATTCTATAACTAATTCTGAATTACAACAGGCCAGAGAGAGCCTAATGCATTTTATCTGCAGAAGACATTTGGTTTTAGTTTCAGTGTTCATTAAATTGATATATGATGTGATTCTTAATTACATAAATAGATATAAAGACTGTGTTCTACTTCCAAAATCAAGGCAAAACGTTCATGTGTCATGATGCAGGACACTGTCCTAAGTTCTTGGTGATCATTACAGTTTATAGTATTCTATTTTCTGCTGGAAACTCTATTTTTTGGTCTCATGGCTATCACTTGAGTGGAAAACACATGATCCACCTCTCTGTTACACACTTTAAAATATATATCTAATATAAATTTACTTACAAATCAGTTCTTTTCATAACAGAATTTGTTTCTATTGACTAATTAATTTGTTGCTTATTCAGTTTGTGGTACATAGTTAATGAATTATAAAATTATAGTCCAACTTTCAACTACTTACCAATTAAATTGTATTTATTATAATCTTAGTGTTATCAATCATACAGATGTGTCATACATTGCAGGTACAAAGAATGGGACGACCCTCACGGTGAAACTCCACCATACCACTATGGCACACATTATTCATCTGCCATGATTGTGTGCTCATATTTGGTGCGCATGGAACCATTCACACAGCACTTTCTTCGTCTCCAAGGAGGTCATTTTGATCTTGCTGACCGGATGTTTAACTCTGTACGAGAGGCATGGCTGTCTGCATCAAAACATAACATGGCAGATGTTAAAGAACTAATTCCAGAGTTCTTCTACCTTCCAGAGTTTCTCTGCAATTCAAATAATTTTGATCTTGGTAGGTTTCACAAAGAATTGTATTGTTTCATATTGTCCACTGTTATCCACCACACCATGGGCTTGGTGTGAGGTAAAACTCTATACATTCTTTATCTTAGTTGTTAATGGAGATGAATGAATTAGTTTAGAATGTTCCTGTAACCAAAATACTCCCTGCATAAGCAGATTTTGATTAATTTAGATATTAAATTTGAAATTTTTTAGCAATATTATGATGGTATGTATAATTTCCATTTCTGGTGTCACAAGTTTGACTGTTTGTTTTTCATGAGTATGCATCAACAGCTAACAAAACTAATTAACTACATGGCTTACCGAACCCGAAGGTTCATCACTGAATTAACCAAAGCCCTCCACCAGACCAACAAAATCCAGTCTCCTTCAACTCCTATCTCCCATAGATCCCGCCTGACATTATCCTCCCATCTACGTCTAGGTCTCCCCAGCAGTCTCTTCCCCTCAGGCTTCCAAACCAATACTTGGTGCACACCAATTGTCCCATCCATGTGCGCTACATGCCCCGCCCATCTCATTCTTCTCGACTTAATCACCCTGACAATATTGGGGGAGGAGTACAGATTTTTAAGTTCATCATTATGCAGTTTTCTCCATGCCCCATCATCTTCTCTCCTAGGCCCAAATATCCTCAACACCCTATTCTCAAACACCTGCAATCTGTGTTCATCCCTCTGAGTGAGAGACCATGTTTTGCACACATACAAAACAACAGGCAAAATTATTGTTTTGTATACTTTAATTTTCAGGTTCTTAGAAATCAAAAGCTAACAAAAATCAATAGTAAACAAAATATTCTGAAATTTTATATATATTTATTATTAACCCATGTGTGCTACTTACCTGGCCATACTCGGCCTCTGTAATTTAACCACTGACTGTGAAAATGTGGAAAGTATTTCTGTCCTTTCAGGCTGCAAGCAGAACGGTGTTCAGCTTGGTGACATAGTGCTGCCACCTTGGGCTAAAGAAGATCCTCGCGAGTTTATCCGCGTGCATCGGCTGGCCCTGGAATGTGACTATGTCTCGCAACATCTTCACGAGTGGATAGATCTCATCTTTGGCTACAAGCAATATGGCCAAGCGGCCGTTGAGGCTGTAAATGTTTTCCATCATCTCTTCTATGAAGGCAATGTGGATATATACAGGTAAGGTGAATTAAGAAAGTGTGTAAGTCAGGATATTTTACTCTTGTTCCTTACCTTCAAATAGCCTAACATTTAAAATCGTAGCCTAACAGAGGCTCTCCCAGGGATTGAGAAGCTGACTGTTCATCTCCAAATGCTGTCAAGGTTAAGAATTTGTAGAGTTTTACTACCATGCTTTTTGTACACTTGCATGGCATTGGATACTTGGACGACCCGTTCTTCAAGTGCCTGAGCACTGCAGGTCCCAACTTGGCAGAGGCAGTGCAAGAATGGCTTAAGGCTCAACCAGACATTTATTCTGTGATGGAATCAGGAAATTTGTAAGGCTTTTGGATAAAATGCATTGCAGAGTGAAGAGTTTGTTTTTTTAGAAAGACAAGCTTGTCTGAGTTCTGTGCGTTTATTTTGTCAAAACCTATAGTAATTAAATTTATTTAAATTTATTTATGGACCTTTATATAAGAGTTTACCAAGAAGTTAGCCTAGTAATATAACATACATCTGGCAGTCAAGGGATTTAAGCTTGTGTTTGTAGAATACATATTATTTTTGTAGTTATGAAAGGGATGCTACATATATGTTTATGTGTTATGAAGAATTTTATAAGATTTTAAAGTAAGTTAGTTTTGTTTCTTGATTAGCATTGATGATCCTCTAAAGAAGAATGCTACCATTGGTTTCATCAACAATTTTGGACAAATCCCAAAGCAGCTATTTAAGAAACCACATCCAGCGAAGAAGATTAGTCATCGCACATCTGTGATTGACCCAGGGCCAATTACACCAGGTCTCAGCTTCACAACTGGAGATAGGCTCTTCTTCCACAATCTTGATAACCTTCGACCTTCACTTCAGCCTATCAAAGGTAAGGTTTGTTACACAAGAGAAACCACACAGATTAATTAGCAACAAACTAAATGTGAGTTTCACCAAGAATGATGCATCGTCAATTATCAATGAGTTCTCCATTTATTGAAAACAGCGCCATTTGCATGAGGAAGCCGTCCATTCCCGTGAAAATCTGACAGGAACATTGACATTTTTAGTGACCAGTATTATTTCACTACAATGTGATGTGATACAATTTATGTAATGCTGAGAAAAGATTTTTAAAATTTAATGATATTTTTAATTGTCTCATTTAAATTTAAAGCATACAAGTCAATATATACAATTTAATTTGTAATTATGTCATTTATGAGGCAGTAATGTGAAAGGTGTATAAAATGTATAAAAACATATATTTTAACAAAATGTCTTAACATTTATAAAAATTAATATTAATCTGGAAGGTATATTGTAACACAAGGCACTTACTTGATGTAATCTGAATACATAAGGAGGCATTTATAAACGTGCTTGAACTTTTAAATATACCCCTCATTTTTACAGTCACAATTAGCCATTTTACTGCCAGATACAAATTTATCTGCACGGGTGAGTACTGTGTAGTTATGTAAGAAAACCGAGTGTGCGTAGTGACTTATAACATTAGTTTTAATATTGAGGTTTAAGTAGCAGTTTCTATTCAGATTATAATCAGGTACTACAGGTTATAAATTATACATACTGAATGGGCTAATCTTCAAACTTACTTGGATTTTTTGCATGCAGAGTTGAAGGGACCAGTTGGCCAGATCTTGCACTCTGACAAGAACATACTTGCTGTGGAACAGAACAAGGTGCTGGTTCCTCCGTCGTATAACAAGTATGTGGCATGGGGATTTGCTGACCACAGTCTACGTGTTGGCATCTATGACAGTGACAAAGCAGTCTTTGTCTGTGAGGCCATGTTACAAAGTAATGGAGAGATTGTAGCTTGTGTATGTCCGTCATCAAAACTCATTGTTACAGCTGGAACAAGCTCGGTAGGTAATTTCTATCTCGTCTTTTTATTTTGTTATTACATCAGTCAGCTGTTGCCTAAATGTTTTTACTGAAGTTTGTCCTCACACATATCCGATGTTGAAACCTTATTCAAGTCTCCACCTTTATGCATCACTTCCTCACTTTTCATATTTTTCTTCATGGAACATTTCCATGTTTATGTGTTTCTTTTTCTCATAATCCATAAGTGTTAATCATTGTTCTGTCCTCTGGTTATCATTTTTATACATTTTCCTTTTAACCACCATTGTTTTTGGTCTTTTCCTCCCATGTCCTTCTTAGCTGATATATACATTTCATATTCCATGTTAAGATAGCTAGAGGCCTTTACATGGCAGTTTGTGTCTTACATTGGACGTATCCAGTTTCTCCTGTATGAGAGATACTGGACAGCATTGGTCCCCAACCTTTTTGTGCCTACGGGCACATTTGAGAGTTTTTGAGATCGTAGCGGGCACCAACCAATTAACAAAGCCAAATTTTCTTTTCTCTGGACAAATAAGATATGGACACCAAATAATACACAAAACAACATGACGTTTAATGATACAAGAAACCACGCAATCAAAAATACGTAGTTTCATAAGTACAATTATTATTACTCAAGTGGGAAGTTAGTGTGATGTTTGGTGCTGAAGTTCATCGACCAGTTTTTCAAATTTGGGAGTGTTGGATGATGTTGCTACTCGCAAACAATCATCAAGATGGGGGTCAGTAAGTTGAGATCTGCGCTTTGATTTTATAATGTTCATGGTTGAATGGTTTTCATTATTCAGTATAACCTCTTTCCGTAACAACGCGGGCACCCAAAAAAAGCCTTGACGGGTGCCATGGCGCCCACGGGCACCGCGTTGGGGACCACTGATGTACAGCTTCTCATTGGCACTTTCATCCTCACTCTATATTAATTTCTTAGAGTGAGAGACCACATTTCATACCCATATAAAGCAACAGATACAATTATGCTTTTATGTATTTTAAATTCTTTATTTTTAGATAGGAGATGAGAAGATAAAATGTTTTGATCAAAATGGTAGCAACAGAGGAGAGAAAAATAGGTGTCATTTATACTTCTGAATTTCGTGTACCCCCAGGTGGTGACAGTGTGGGAGTATGCCCGCAAGCAACTGATCATCAAACAATGCCTGTATGGCCACACAGATGCAGTGACCTGCCTCTCAGCCAGTCCAGCATACAATGTGATAGTGTCAGGATCCCGTGATGCAACAGCTATTATCTGGGACCTTTCACGACGAATCTTTGTACGCCAGCTTCGAGGACATGTGGCCCCGGTAGCGGCTGTGGCGATCAATGAGCTCACTGTAAGTTATTTCATGCCAGGGACACACAAAATAGATTTTCTTTAGGTTTGGAACTTCAAGAACCAATGTCTCATATAAGTTTATGAAATTTAATAATGGTGGAGTTAAAGTCCAGACCACAGCCATGTATTACGGAGATTTATATCCTCTTGTCTTCTTTCATACGGGTTAAATGAAACTTAAAATCTAGACTCTGAAAAGACTGTTGTGTTATATTTGTATTTTTTTTTAAGTTTAATATTAGACCTCTTTAGGGAACCTGTTGCTTTAAAGTTAAGACTGGACTGTCTTTCAGAGGGTTCTGGGTTTGATTGCTAAACACATTAGCATTCCACATCATATTTAAATCATATTAAAATGAAAATCATTTTGTCTTATTCTTTCACATACATGTTACACCTATTTTCCTCAACATGGTGTATGTAACCGGTTACTGTAAAAATAATTTGTTGGTTGTTGTTCATATCTCCCATTCATTTGCTATAATAATTCTGTCTGTACGGGGGAGAAATTAGTGTCATCTGTTAAGGAAGATTTCAAACTAGTAATTTAAAATGTAAGTAAAAGATTTCAGGTTTCACCGTTGTAATAATTTCTCCTGTGTATATCATAAAGTGGCGTCCCGCGCCGTAGCCGCGCGGTCTGAGGCATCATGCTTGGGACCGGTGATATGGAATGCGCGCTGGATCAAGTCTCGGGGGGAAAAGAAATTTTCTCATGAGTTTTCGACCAGTGTATGGGACCGGTGCCAACCCAGCATCGTGAGGAAATTGTGGAGCTACAATAAGTAGCGTAATCCGGTCAGGAAAGCTAGCAATGGCTGGAGGTTTGTCGTGCTGACCACACGTCACCCTATATTTGGTTGGATGATCGTTCACCTCTGCTTAGGCATGTGAACGTGAGGCCAGCAGTCAAGCTAGTCAGCTTTGGCCCTCTGGAGCTGTTATGCCACGGATTTCATATCATAAAGTGAGAGACGTACCATATCCAGAAGCAGATATCTGCAATATGACTGCAGAATGATTATTAGATACCAAGTCTAAAATTATACTTTGGAACCAAAATAGCCAATGACATTTACCACTGTACTTGAAAACCAAAGTTACTATGTAAACAATATTTTGTGCAACTCAGTTATAACCTGTAAGATTTTAGGTTTTCACAGCGGTGAGTATGAAGATTTCTGTCTTTTGGGTTGTTGTGCTGTTTAGTCCGGTCGATGTTAACCAACGTGACAGACCTCTGAAATGTTGGTTAACATCGACCTGACTACACAGCGAACAACCCAGAAGACAGAAATCTTCAGTTATAACATGTCTGGAAAAGAATTAGTGGAGTAGATGAGCATTTAATGGTGTATGTATTATTGTGTGTTTCTGGGAAAATGACAACTGAGGTTTAAAATTTACTTTCTAAGTCTCTTGATTGGCAAAGTAAATAGTTCAGAGTTTTATTGTGTGCATCTATGTTAATTGTTTATTTTGCTATGTTGAAATTGCATTTGTTTAATTTTATATTGCAATTTTGTGTTTAATTATGAGTAGTTTATATTTGTAATGTGGTTGGTATATTAATGTTTTCAGTTTCCAAGCCACATTCAGGGCAGTTTGTGACTTTGTTCTGGTCTGAAAATTTGGGCGTTTGCTTCTCCAAAACTGACAGATTTCCAGGGCTGTAATAATTTCTTTTTGGACAGGGTGATATTGCAACATGTGCTGGAACATGGTTGCATGTGTGGAGCATAAATGGAGTTGAACTTGCGAGTGTGAACACGTGTGTGGGGAGGGCAGACCGAATGCAGCAGATTTTGTGTGTTGCGTTCTCTCAGACGCACGAATGGGACTCGCAGAATGTTGTGATGACAGGCTCCACAGATGGAGTAGCCCGGGTAAGTAAAGTGAGATGGTGGCATTTAAGAATTGTTTTGCTGGCTGGCCTGCATATTTAATAAAAAGTTAATAATATAGATACTTTTATTGCCAAGGTCATTGTTTATAACATTAAACATAAATACCTATAAATTGTATTGTGTATATTTTTAGGTGTTTTTCACACTCTATTGTCAGCAAGTAACATCTTATGAACTTGTCCATGTCTGTCTTTCTTCCTGCCACATGTTTTCTGGGAACTAGGTAACCTATATGCCCTGGGGTCATTATTAGAACATATTGTATAACAGTGGGAACTGGGGTCATTGTCGAAACAAGCAACCGTGGTAATGCAGGTCATTGTCAGCTCACAGCAGTGACCTCTGGATACCTTTATTGCGTTTGGTATTCATTTTGAGTAAGGTGATCTAAGTCCACAGTTTCTTTTAGCTGTGGTTATCAAGCGACATGCTGGTGTTACTGCCTGTGGTGTGGCACGCAGAACACCTTTGGATTTTCAGTGTACTCATTGGAGTACACCTTTCCAATTTTGTTAATTTTGAGTTTGAATTTTATTTTGTGGTAGATGTGGTCAGTCGATTATGTTCAAGTCCCAAAGGAAGACAGATCAGGAATGAGTCATGATGAGAGTGAAGGAAGTGGAGAGGCTACGGTGCTGACCAGTGAAGTGGTGGCTTCTGCTCAGGCAGGCAGGGACGCAACTATGACTGTACCAGACACGGACTCAGTGCAGCGAGCCAAACAACAGCGGGTGGCTGATCTTGTCAAGCAGATGAGTCTGTCAGCAGAGTTCTCCACAAATGATTCAGGTATTGCAGTTATATAATAAGGCTGTCAGAATCAAATGATTTTTGACACCACTGCTACTTACTGATTTAGTCAATTAATTAATGTTCATAAAATGTAGAACTTCTGGAGGCATGTTGTGTTTTATCTTCCCTTCAGGGCTTCTGATCAAGAGTGGTTCAGAGAGTAGTTTGTCAGAAGAAGACGAGTTGAAACAACGAAACAGAGGGAAGAAAGAGGCAGAGACACAAAGAGAAGAGAAAGAATCATGCAGTGATGATGAAAAGAATAAGGAGAGTGTTGATAGAGAGGAGGAACAATGTAAAGAAGCAGGTATGGACGTGGAAGCAAATCCAGACAAATAAGAATTGTTGACATTATCACACACTCACTGCAGTCCAATTTTAGTTGTTGACAGCTACTCAGCTGTCAGTAAAGTCTCTCTTGGTATGGCTTCTCAATGTCTTATCGATGTTATACATTGAACAGTATCATGAGCTAATTCATTCCCATCTAAATTTTCATAATAAAGTTCCCAAAGATTAATTTAGTATTATTTTCTCATCTATGTGCTGGTCTTCCAAGTAACCTCTTCCCATAAGATTTTTCAACCTGAATTTATATACATTTCTTGTACCCCTAATTTGTGCTAAATATATTGTTCACCCTGTCTTTGATTTAATCATCATAATAGTGCTAGTTGTAGAGAAGAAATTGTGAAGCTCCTCGTTATGTAATTTTTATAGTTTTAAAATAAAATTATATCCATTTCCATTAAATTAAAATGTATCACATTGTTTTTTCTTCTTCAGTTTTTTGAACATATCTACAGAATTGGTTTGTTTGGTACTTGGAGCATAATGAAGATCAGATTACACACATTTTTCTTTTTGAAGCCCTCAGATTTGTGACTTCATCACTAATTCCAATAGCCTTACTTTGGATTTTGCCCTAAGGCAATTTGTTACAGCCTCCATTACCAAAATGTTATATCTTCCTTGCATGTCAATGTCCAGGGGATTTGACCCCAAAAATTCAGTTCATTTTTTATTTACCCAAACAGACCTGTTGCCCTATTCAAGTTACTAAAACTACAGTTTAATGTGTGAAACTTAAATTGGATCTTTCTTGTTGAGGTTTTTGGTTACAGTTGTGTATTTATTGTGTAATTATTTATGTCTGTGCAGAAAGCACAGAGGAAGCGATGGATTCTGAACAACTGCATCATGCTGGGAAGGGTGACCTTCATCGCCAGCAAGCAGTCAGATTGGCAAGTACTGAGACACAGGATTCCCCTCAGCAGAGTCCTGTCATAATGCGTCGCAAGTCATCTGCACGAGCCAATCCTGCATTCAGAAAGAGTGAGGGCAGTCGCCTTCTGACTGGGTCAGTGGAAGGTCACCAGTACAGTCGTGCTGAGAGTGAAGGTGGACCAGGTAGAGTGGGTGCTCTGTGTTTGTTGTGCATTTTGCATTCTGTATAATTAGTTTCCCGTAGCTTAACTTTATTGCTCCTTATTATTCCATACCACTTATGTTTTTAGATGACTAATACAAGCTACTTGCTTGCCTTATCTTTCAAAACAGAAAAGTAGAACATTTATTTTTTAAGGCATTTGGTAGTGAGGTTACAATCCATTATAATCAAAATACAACAGTGTCCATAATTATCACCACAATAATTTTCCCTCTCTCATTGTGCAGGTACCTGATGGTTATCATTTTTCTGTCTTGTCCTTATTTTCATGAAGCTGTTGCCATCAAGACAACACCGTTCCATTTCATCATCATGCTCACGGATTAGGCTATGTAATCAGGCCCAAATATAATTTTTAACATTTCAATTTAAATACATTTAAAATATATCTGCAAAAATGTTAAACCTGGTCTGTGTTTTTATTCTCTGGGCATCTTTGGTGTCACCTTTTTTATGCATTCACAGTTAATATACTTCAAGTGTATGTTTCCTAACTTGTTTATGTTGGTATTCATGGAATGTTCTTGAGATATTGGAATTTTCCATCCTTGCTAGGTGTTCCAGCAATCTTACTGATGCCCTCTTATTTGTCCTGCAACCATTTTGCTTATTTATGTATTTATTACTGTGATCTTTCTTTTATCAAAGTCTGAGCTGTGACACAGTCACCTACCAGTGTCTGATTTTGTATTCCAGGGGCTGGAAGTACTGAGAATGATAGGCTCAGTTCTGGGTCTGTGCAGGAAGATGGCTCAGGAGGCAGAATGAGGGCTAGTAAGAGTGATACGAGTCTTACAGATTCATTTGTGATGGTGGGAGAAGCAGATTTGAGTGATGTGCCCTCCACAGTGCGAAAGGATGAGGTACAGCGGAGGAGACAAAATCCTCAGAATATACTCAGGGAAGGTGAGTGGCATTTGATTTAGAAAATTAGAATTGATTATCTTTCTTCCTAGACGTAAGTCCAACTGACTTGTTTTTGGTAACACAGAACAGAATCTGTTCACCTTTTTTGAGATATTTCTAAGAATTCTCTTCCTGGATGGTACAAGTACAATTCATACTATTATATAAATTTCACATAATATAAACAAAGGGTTCACGTAAAGTAATGATAAGCTACAAATAAATCTACCCATTACACACAGAAGATAATTTATCACTTATTTGTAAACAACGTAAATTCATTGACAGGGTAAAAGGAGTGTGTAATTAAGTATATTTTTAATGCTACATTAAATTGCTTCTTCTTATTTACAAGATTTTTGAGACTATTGAAAATTTTGATTCCTGCGTTAAATGCACTCTTCTGAAAGCATGAGAGGTTGGCAACTGGTCTATGAAGCTGATTTTTATTCCTTGTGTTGATACTGTGTACAGCAGAAAGTGAAGACATTAAATCAATATCAGATTGTGAAATACTTGGCATTACTGTTTTATGTTATTTATTTAAGGTTCCTATCATCTAGCTTCCTGTGACAGTGCAGTCATTTCATTCTTAGATTTTGTACATTTAAGATTTTATTCACTTTTATGTTCATAATTACAGCTTTCCAGAGAAACAAAACAGAGATGAATTATGATGCTACCTAATGCTTGGTTTGTTTGTAGGCTTCAAGTGGCAACGTCAGCTGGTCTTCCGCAACAAGTTGACAATGCATACAGCATATGATCGCAAGGACAATGCTGAACCGGCATCTATAACAGCTCTAGCTGTCTCTAAGTAAGATTATAAATTGAAAACTGATACATAAACATATTTGGGAAATGTTAATTAAATATTTAGATTGTACAGATGGCTCAAATATTTGCACTTATAATATTGCATTGGTACTTCAAAGGTTATGGTGAAATTTCTTCTTCTACAGTTCTGTTAATATATAAATGTAGAAGTATCTGTGATGTTTTTATTTTGGAATAAAGGGTGCTTATAATACATTATAAAAGTATATCTTTTCATTCCTGTTATTATTAAAATTCTCTGCAAGTCCATAAAGTCAGTCACTTAAGTGTGTTCTTATTTTGTAACTTATTTGTGATACGATGTGGTTCATTTTGTAGAGACCATCGCACTGTATATGTTGGAGACACACGAGGACGTGTGTTTTCCTGGAGTGTATCTGACCAGCCAGGGCGAGCTGTGGCTGACCACTGGCTCAAGGATGAGGGTGCAGACACCTGCGTAGGCTGCGGGGTACGATTCAACCTTTATGAGAGACGACATCACTGTCGAAATTGTGGTCAAGTCTTCTGTTCAAAGTAAGTGAGGTAGCATTTCAGATTTTGTTGGCCTCATCATACTGATCCATGTCACAGTTTTGTTTGGTTGTAACAGACATAATTATTCACATATTATCTAAAAATGAATTTTGTTTGCTCTGTTACATCGTACCATTGGAAGCCACCAATAAACACTAGTGCCATTTGGTGTATGCTTCAGAAAATTTATGTGCTTATGGATCTTTGAACAATGCCTGGCTTTTATAGAGGTCATTATCAATCAGTACAGTGGCTTTGCAAATCTAGTTTTACATTTCTCTTTGATATAACATATTTTTGTGTTGGAAATTATGTTGGGATTGCCTGAAGCTTCAAAGTAATGTTTGACGGCTTTCAGATATTGAAATTTGTTATTAGTGGAAATTTTGCATCCAGATCACTGATTTGAGTAATTATGCACAAAGTACATGTACGTATATTTATACGTGGAAGGTCATGTCTTTCATCTGTCTGTGTATTTCATCTCCAAAAGCACTAAATAAATTTTATTTTAACTTGATATTTAATCTGCTGAAGGTTGTCAAGTAAATTTAATTTTAATTTGTATTATTCTGTGAAGCCCAAATCATACTTTGTGGTTTGTATCAAAAACAGCTCATCGAACAAATATTGAGACATAACATAATATATACACCTCATTAAAATCTATGTGTTTTATTTAATAAATTTTTGGTGGGGTTAATATTAAACAAAATATAAAGTAATTTCTGGCTGTGTGCATTGATATCACTAGTTTGGTTGGTTATGCACTGTAGAAAACAACACATTTGGAAAACATGATTCGTTTTCAAGTTCTGGTGACATATACTATACTGACAGAAGCAACCAAGAACAAGCAGAACTTCTTGCCAAATACAGAAACTTCTTTGTCTGTCAGTGAGGTACTTGTCTGTGTTCCAAAGGTTTCAATTCTTATCTCATATTCAGAATATCTTGAATATGGGAAGTTGAATAATTTGTACATTTATATAATTAGTTTATTTGTTTGTTTTTTTGTATTTTGATGTTTCACTTTTAGGCATATTATTTATCTCATTTACTGCTAATTATTTTTAATAAATTAATGAATTGATATATTATCATTATATTGTACATTTATATTTTTAGTTCATTGTTTGTTTGTTTTTTTATTGTTATATTTATTGTTAGTGCTTGGCTGTTATTGGCCTCCTTTGGCTGTTGCCAAGCACTCTAATAAATGAATTGAATTGAATTATTGTATGTATTATCACCCTATTGGCATATTCATCGCCCTGATGACGGAGGCAGTATGACCTCCGAAACGTTGGTTAACATCGACCAGACTACACAGCGCAACAACCCAGAAGACAGAAATCTTCATACTCACCGCTGTGAAAACCTCAAATCTGACATACAATATATTTCCACTACATATTTAAATAAGCATGTGCCTAGAAACATGAATTTTATAACTTCGTTGGTTTGCATATGTATACATGCAACATTTAAAAAAAACAGTGGTATTCTCTTCAGACATCTCAACTTTCATAAATAGGAGACATCCATATATGACTAACAGCGTCATGAATTATCTGTTGAATATTGTATATATGTAACATTAAAGAAAATATAATTACAGAATTAATATTCTTTACTTCTCCCATTTGGTCTGTTTTGTAGGATAATTTGCTGTTGGTCATATCTGTATATCAGATTTTTCTCAGGAATTGCTTATAATAGGCACGTGGTATAAGATACAGGTGCCTGTAAGTTTCATTTGAAACCTTTTTTCAGGACATTGTGTTATTTATTATTATTCAGTGTTCTGTCTTACGACAGGTCCATTGCTCTGCCCAAAAAGAGCTCTCCAGTTTTCCCTATCCTCAGCTTCTCGTTTTAAGTCCTGGAACGTCATCTTCTTTCCTTGTTTAAGATCGTCGGTTAGCTGTATCAATCTTCTTCCTAGTCCTCTCTTTCCTTCAACCTGGCCTTCGGTGATATCACTCATTAATCCATTCCTTCTCATAATATGTCCCAGCCAGTTAGCTTTCCTTCGTGTAATCTTTGCTCGTTGACTCTCCTCAATACTTCTTCGTTGGTCACTCGATCCGTCCACCTGATCTTCTCTATTCTTCTCCAACACCACATTTCAAAACTCTCCATGTATTTCTGTTCCTTCTTCCTGAGTGTCCAAGTCTCTGCTCCATACAGCGCGACACTCCATACGTAACACTTCACTAGTTTCTTCTTCATCTCCAAGCCCAACTTGCTAGTGAGAAGGTTTTTGATTAGTCTTCTAGACATTGTGTATTGAACAAAATATGAGGAATGAAGACTGTCATGTAGTATCTCTACTGATGATTAGCTAGCTGTGCCAACAATAAATTTGTATGGCAGTGAGTAAATAACATGCTTCAGAGCCTCTGTTGGATTTCAGCTTGAAATTTAATGTCGCAGGTGCAGCCGTTTTGAGTCAGAAATCTCTCGTCTGCGCATTCTGAAGCCAGTCCGCGTCTGTCAGGGTTGCTACGCTGCTTTGAAGACACAGCATCATTCTGGAGATTCTGCAGGAACGTAGTCCAGTCCAGTAAGCAATACTTCTCATACTTTATTTCATTGTGTGTGTGTGTGTGTGTGTGCGAGCGCGCGCGTGTGCATGTGTTCGCACATGTCTGTGTATACATTTACAAGTGTACATGTATGTTTTCTACAAATGTAGCATGGCTAGATTCATCTCGCCAACTGCCCTACAGTTTTTTCTGTTTCTTTTGAAGGGGATATGCTTTTCAGTGAGTTTTGTTAAAAATATTTTATTTTTCTTAAATTTAAATTAGTCATGTATGAACTGCAGACATTATTACAATATTCTGAAGTTTAATAGAAATTGTGCATTAATATTTTATGATATTTTATTTGGCCATTGTTTATTATTACGGTATCATTCTAAAGTTTATTGACTGTGATTTAAATTGTATACTGGATACAGAATATCTCTGAACCTGACCTATGTCATGATAAGAGGGGAAGGGAAGATGAGAAGGGAAAGGGAGGGAGCAGGACACTACATGCACTGTTGCTTGGCAGTCTTTCCCCCCCCCCCCCCCATGTCACCTGGCTGGCCTCCAGAGTATTTGTATGTGTATTGTCCGCGAGGCACGAGAGTAGACGTGGCCTTGTCAGCTGTTGCTCGTGTGGAAGGGGGAAAGTGCATTCTGCGCATGCGCTGGTGATGTATTCCTTACATTAAGAACATTGTGCTATCAGTCAGTACATTAGCTCATGACATACGGCCCGTATAAGCTGCGGGTGTTTTTTGGTCCGCTAGTAGCACAGAATTTTACCCCCACCTCCCTCAAAGATGTCAGGTCTACTCTCGTGCCTCGTGGACAATATCTGTAGTGGTCAGTGAACCTTGGAAATATCTTGCTGCACGTATAACAATTGTAAAATTTCTGAACGTCAGTATGTTTCGGAGACTGGCTCTGTCTCCATCTTTAGGTAAAAGGACAAGGAAGATGCCTGTAGACAAAGATAATCTTTATCGATGGGTATAAATACAATCAAGAAGGCTGAATATGTGTAAGAACAGTGGGAGGTGGGCACAGAATTTGCTGCTCTTGTATATATTCATCTTTTTTTAATGTGCCTGCTGATGAAGATAATGTTTATGTAATGGGCTGTACATTTTTCATCTTTCTTATTTTTTTACCTGATGACAGAGACAGGTCCAGTCTTCAAAATGTGCTAACATTTTTTATAAATTTTATAATTATAATTTAAGTCACATTATTACAATCATACTATGTGCTGAGGAACTACTAAGCATATGAGATGGAAAAATGGGAGGTGCATGGAACTGAATAAATGAAAGACAAAGAGGAGTAACTTAAAATAGAATGTAATAAGCATCTAAAAATATAAAGAGAAAAACAAAAAGGAATTAATGTGTATTTGTGTTAACAGCTTTGCAATATGTACCGACGGTAATACTTGGTATCACATACAAATAGTTGATTGTGTAGTGAAGTCGACAGTGTAACCAGGTGGAGTATTTCCTGACAAACAGATTGTACATGAATGGGCACCTTTTAGTCATCATCATCATCAGTTGCATGACAAATGTTTTAGTAGTTCCTGTTTAGCTTTCATTCATTTTTTTTTATCTTTAAAGGTTACATCTACAAACATAAATTGGAATGTAACTTTTGTGTTATTGAAAATTAAGTTTTCTGTTACAGAGAATTGTTGGAAAGACATGATCTGAAGCCATGTTATGATTTTATTTTAAGATAAAACTGAATTGTAGCATTGTGCACACTAATGTGCAATACTCATTTTCAGAATTTAATTGAGGTGGACCACAAGGTGGAAGGTTTGCTTGGGATGCCAGATACCCTCGTGCTGAAACTATCTCTTGACATTATCAAACTATTTTGTGAGACTGCAAACTGATAGAAGGAAAATTAATAAAAAAATGTAATTTTTGAGCTTTGACATAAATTATTTACAAATAACAGAGAAATCTCTCATCTTCTGAGGAAACTACATTTCATACACTACCTACAAATAGGAAGTGTACCATACAAAATTTTAATTTTCACAATTTAAATCATATGCCCCAGAAATCAGTCTTGTATGCAATGAATACACATTACTGTAGGAAATCACAGAAGATGCATCAGTGTAGTAGTTTTCCCTGTAACAGAAATATCTTAAAGAGTACACATCACATTTACAACCACTTACAGGGGTTAAGTTTTGTAAACATTGTTCTTTTCTTCCTCTGCCAACAAAACAGAATAATTCCTACCTTTGAAAAGCATTGACAGTTACCTTCAAGTGTACATATGGCACTCTTGCATCTGTCAGTCACAAGGAACTACAGTAAAACCCCTCAAGTTGGACACCCCTATATCCTGGACAGCCCTTATATTGGACACTTTCAATTGGAACCGGTGGATATCCTATAATTTTACATGTCCAGAACACTCTATATCTTGGACACCCCCTTATCCGGGAACTTGAACACCCCTTTTGTTGTAAGTTGGACAGGTTCATGCACTTTGCTTCGATGCTTTTCAGGGAAACTTTTTCACTTACATATTTTATTTTGAATTTCTGACCGATGAATGCCTCGTCTCTTAAGGATTATCTTATGGACATTGAACCCATCATTGGAATGCATTGCAAGTGTTTAACTATTCTTTTGCTGAACCCTTAACTGGACTACACTATTGCAGAAGACACAATTTTAACTCCGCTTGCATTTGAGTTCAGACTGCGTTAACAGAAATGGAATTTTTCTTTTTGCGATGGGGAAGCGAAAATTGGTGGATTTAACTTTAGAAAATGTTATTGAGGCTGGGGTGTAATGTGCAATGCATGGGAGTGGGCTTCTAAAGATTATTATTAATACTATTGTCATTAATTCTTAATTCAAGTAAGCCTAGAGTAGTTGTAAATAGATTATATTGTCATTAGACCACAATCTGATTTTTTCTTTCCCTATATCTTGGACACCTCTATAAGTTGGACACATTTTTGTGGAACCCCAAGTGTCCAACTTAGAGAGGGTTTTCTGTACTACAAACGCACTGACTGACTTCTTTGGCTCCGGCAATCAGGAATGGCAACAGTATTAGCTCATGGCACTAAGAGGGTTGAAGTATTAGTAGATGTATATCAGTAAGTAATATGAAACAGGATGTGTGTGACAGGCGTCCATTGTGTTTCTTCTTGAGAGGTAACTGATGCAAATGGAAATATACCTAACTGAAAGCCCTGATGTAGGATATTCCCCAGGAAACCAGTAATTCACTTCTTTTGGAAGTATTCTGCTATTAAGTTTCATTACTGTCATCACAAAAGAGTACTCATTGTTCCTGTCCAGTTAATTTCATCTTCATCTATTTTCATAACATACTTTTTAATAATGTTTTTCGTTCTGTGCCTTGTACCTGTAGCGGTCTCTTTTGAGGAAGCCTTGTATGTAGAAAATTTTGCTTGTTTTGGGGAATCTTACATTCTGAAAAAGATGAAATGTATTTGGTAATGTTACATGAAACCTTTTTATGCCTGGGAAATTTTTAATATTTCTATACCTACCCATCACAATATTGCAATTTTCAAAGTCATGGCAGTATCATACGTTGTTGCAACACAAACAGCGGAGCTCAGGCTAGTTGAACGTTTTGCAGGATAAGACATGATTATGAATAATCACTCACAGAATGAGGAATCTCACTATTGAAGGTGTTGAGAACAAACACTGACAATGGGTTATGTCATTTGCAATGTAACATTTTAAAACTAAATAATATAAAAATGATGTAATATCAAATGAAAATGTGAAACAATATATAATTCATGTTGATATGTGAGTTTTTGGGTTTGCACGTTGTTGAGTATGAAGATAATTGTCTTCTGGGATGTTGTGCCATACAGTCTGGTAGATACTGACTGACGTTTCGGAGACACTTACTGCCACCATCCAGATTGCCCTGATGATGGATGCAGTAAGCACCTCTGAGATATCATTCAGTGTCTTCCAGCATCTTTATTGACATTTTCATGATGATGATGATGATGATGATGATACAAATTTGTATCTGTGCAATATCTGACAGGCTACCAACTTTATATCTTTGGTTCTACATTCTGCCAAATCTAACCTGTTTGTTGAAACACTGAGCCTGACTCATGAGGCAAGATGGTATCCATTCTGGGCAACATCTAGATAGACTTATGATTGTTTTAAAATACCCTAGCTTTTATATTTTAAGTAGTTGCCAACAGAAGTGATTAGAATGTTTGTCGTAGAAATTTCTGTAAACTGTCTTTTAGTTCCCATAATTTGTTTTGGCAAATACAAATAAACATCAACATTTAAATGCCAACAAAAAAGACGAATGAAAATAAAGGACGTCACTTGCTTATGGACAAATTCTGGAATCAATAATAGCTGGTACATATGAATCCTGAATATTTACATTTATATAGTTGAGTATCACGGTGGTCTAGCGGTTAGAACGCTGGCCTTGTAATCCTGGGGTCTCAGGTTCGATTCCCGGCGGTGCCCGAATTTAAAACTTGTGTTGGGCAAGGCCGTGGTCTAGGCAACACGGAGTTTTCCTCCGGGGGCTTCCCCGGTTTCTCCGTGGCATCCCAACAATTACTCCATTCACACACAGAAGAAGGCAATGGCAAACCACTTCTGGATCATCTGCCAAGAACGTATATGAACAGGTCCCAGTCCGAGAAAAGGATGGAAGGATCCAGTTCATATGGACCTGTCGTCAGACAGAACACTAAATAAATAATAAATAGTTGAGTATCACTAATTTGAAACTGTGTAGGAAGAACATTTAGCATATTTGAATTGATGCCACATTAGTAGTTAAAAGTACTTCTCTGATCTGCTTCTCAGCTGAGACTGCTGCAGTTCTAAATATTATATTGTTCCATGAACTTAAATATGCTGTTTTACGTGATCAAGTAGCACACAGAATGACTTGAGTATCTTCTTTGTTTCTTCAACCAGAGATGCAGTTTCTGTTACATTTCCAATCCACGTTTGTAGAAGTTTTTTTGTTGGCGTATGTTTTCAATTTTATTTGCATTTTCTGTTGGGCATCTACATTTGGTTACTGTTTCTTTTCCATTCATTCACATTTCTTATGTATTTCCTCTAACGTGTATTAGCAGTTGCTAGGTCATCTGCTGCAAGATAGGCAACCCACGAGCACAGCCACATTCGACATCCATTTCTGAAATTATTAAATGTAATTACCTTATTTTTGTGATAAGACAAAAATCTGTACTATTATGGGTAGTATGAAGTCATGTTCATTTTAGGTTTCTGACAGTTAAACTGAATTAACATACCAGATGAAGTACTGCCAACAATACTACGTGGTACCTAGGCTCAGTGTTTCAGCAAATTATCTAGTAAATGTACAGGGAAGCTTTGTAATACAGTTATGTTCGGTAGCAAGTAGGACCTGGAATACACAAAACTTGGCATGTGAATGTGTAATCAGAAAGTAATGGGTGGCTTGGTGGATTTTATTGTTTCCCCCTCGATGAAAGACTTTATGAAATAATTTAGACTAATTGTATAGGAATATTAGATAACAAAACTCCTGTGATCAAACTGATGAGAAAGTGATCTTTCAAATGATATTTAAAAAAATTATTTATCAAAATGTATTAATCAATTTTAAGGTAGCCTTTTAGAGATAGCAGTTGAATTAGCAATGTTGAGACTATTTATGTCATTAGCTAATTAAGAACTTTGAGCGTTAATTTATTTATACTGCTTTAGAAATGTCTATACATAATTATATGTGTGTGTACTTGTACAGTAAAAGGGGTATGTTATATGATTTGAAGCTTTTGCAGCAACTAAACTCGATAAAATCTTCTTGGGCCATCAGCCACATCAAATGGTTGCACGAAGATACCACGGTTTCGGAAACCATATTATGTCCCTGTCGTCAAGGTTCTGATATCAGAACTCTGACCATTAGACGTAGCTGATTGCCCGAGAAGATTTTATTATGTGTTTAATCTGAAATTCTCTTTTCTTATATAAAATATGACAGAGGATGAAGATTAAGTGAAAATGAATAGTGGCAATCATTTAGGTGTCCAAATTAATACCCACCTGATGTAAGTTGGAGAGAGTATGCGTGCGCGTGTGTGTGTGGGGGGGCACAAGAATAACTGTGATGGAACTGTACAGGTTAGAAAGAAAATTATGTTATATCCATATCTATTCAGCATTAGTTTTAAGATGAGATTTGAAGTTCTAACAGCAGCAGATATGTTGATTGTGGCGTGCCAGATTGTGATATCATGTGGTCTTGTAGGTAGCTACAAAAGTTCCTCTGAAACATTGGTAACCACCTACAAGACCACACCATCACAACTTAGGAGACCACAATCAATATTTCTAAGGTCATCTTTGACATAGAGGAGTGCAGTTTTGATTATAACAGACATTTCCATTCCATTGAGCATTGTTGTTGTTTCTCGGATCTACAAACCTGTCGTGGGTTTTTGCCGCCTCCTTTTCGGAGATTTCTTGGTCTTGGTTGTGAATTAGTGAGTGACCAGTCCATTGAGCATTACTTGTTAAAAATCTAAGAATTTTCGAAACTTAACAACTTTTTTCAAACTTGCTAGTTTCGGACTCCAAGCTATCTTTAGACCATTTGGAATCAGCAGTAACCTGGCAGATCATCTGTGGTGGTGTAACTGTTTTAAAGAGCTAAATTTGAGAATAAGTGTTTGTAGTCCACAGAATCTCACATAAGCAGAAAGTTGAGCACTTCACATTATTTTCTGGTAGTTACAAGAAAATCGAAAGAAAGTCAAAATAACAAGTAAATTGGACTACACGAGATTTACTGTAGGTTATAATGCAATGTGGTTTATAATATTTGTTTCTAATTGAACAATGTAATACCTATATTGCCTAGTAGATGGTGCTCTGTTAAGTTGGTCTCACGAAAATGGAATCTCATTTTATTTGTTTTAAAACAAGTAAATGAAAACCTTGATATTAACAGCTTATTTTGTGTTTATAAAGCAATGAGTTTTCTTAAGGAGAGCCATCACAGTTGTGATTGTATTGTGGTCTGCAGTATATTCTAGCACTGTTGTATGATTTTATTCTGTATGAATAACCCACATTGATTGTACCCAGGGGGTACCTTTATGATTTCAATGAAGTGCCTCAACTACTGTAATATATTTTAGTGGAACACATCATATTTATAAGCTCTCTAGGACAAAGGCTTATTTCCACTTAGAAGTTAGTGTTATGCAGTATTTAGTCAACTTATGGATAGCATCAGTATTTGAATCTCTGTACACGTGTTAGCAGTATTCATGAACGTTATGTTTCATAAATGTAAATCAAATCGTTGAACTGAAAACACTCTTTTTATTTGTATTTATGTTGCCAATCAGTAATTAAATCTGATGTGGGGAGAAATGTTTGGAATGTTTATTTTTCAACCATTTTCAGGTGACAAAAGTAGCTAATGTACAGTATTTTATTAAAGAAACTTCAAATCTTGGCAATGTCAAAACAGATTACAAAAGAGTATGAGGGGTTTAAGATTGACTTGTTCTAAATAATTCATATTAATAGTGGGTGTGGGTGTGTGGTGAGAAATGTTACTGATTATGTTAAATGATCAATTTATTACTGTCAATGAAACAACAGCGAAGCCAGTCACTCTGTAATGTAAGTGGTTATGATTTGATGCAGTGATCGAGTGGTGAGTGTAGTGTCACTTTCAGGTCTTTTTTGTTGCAATTTGGGATTCTTATGTTTCTTGTCACAAATTAAACAGGATATTTTTATTGTGTATGACCTGTCTGATTGTGCAGTAACAGAAAACAAGTAGATAAACTACTGGCATCCACAACTGCTTGATGTTCTGTTTGATCTGTACACCTCAGAATTTTTACGTTGTTATAGGTTGTTCAGAATTACTAACATTTTGCTGCAAGTTATTAGTCAAAAATTAAGCTTCATGAGACAGGAGAAAATGTGAATGATTATCTTCTGTGAAATGGATGAAGATTAATTTTATGGCTCTTTGGGTGTCGTGCCAAGTTAAATACTTTGTACTTGAGCTGAAGTCGAATTTCTGTCACCGCATACCTAAAACAGTACTGTATAGTGATCAGTACTGCCAAATCTCATCTCGTATTCGCATTTCAGATATCATAAGCACAAAACCTCATGTCGTTAGAAACAAACTGGAGCATGTGGTGGAGATGTGTTTACGTTGAATATGATGACTACACAGATTTCAAATTAGAACTGTAATGCATTCCAGGTTGAAGGCATGTTGATGTCCTCCTGAATGATTACAGCTATAATCCAACCAAGGCAAGGTAAAGTCTGTGGCAAAGCATGTGAATATTTGTTTTATCTTCCGCGTTACAGTTACCTCCAGGACCACATGTTGATGTGATTTATTATGAATTGCTGATGACTTTACATGTCACATGCTTTTCCACTCATAATTATAGTGTGTCCATAAATAGTTACTTTATATTTTCAAATCATAATGTTGAAAATATGTCTGCATTCAAGGCACTGACAACATAGACAATAAATCCTCTTCTCACTAAGATGGCTTAAATGCTTTAATATCACTCAACATGATGACTGGAAAAGTTTATACCAGGTAAGTTCATAACGCTTCTGCGTCTTGAGGTTATTTTTATTTAATGAATTTACTGACATTGTAACTGGTTGTATAAATATGTTGTTTTATCCAAGAGATATAATCCGAAACTTTCGCAGATCACGGAACGAGTTCTGAGGAATTTAAACATGTATAAATTTGTTACATACAGTCACTAGAAGCTGTCCTTTTTACAATAAAAAAAATTGTGTTAGTCTCTTCAGGCATGGCTACTTGGCTCACATGCAAGACCAGTATGGACAATCTATAACTATTCAGATCCATAGACATACCAAAGCCTTACTATCTAAAAGAGTTACATGTTAGCATTTATTAGGTCTTAATATTTGTTTAGCTTTGAGAAATGTGTCATGATTGAATTATGTGTTACAACTTAGTTACCATTCCAATGTAAAATGGAGGATATGTTGTATTTTGATGTGGTTGAAAACTGTAATCTTGGGCCAGACTTGCAAGTATCAATTTGCCTTGTTGTTTTGTGTTTTGCAAAGCTGATGACAACCCTGTTTTTAAATCAGAATTTCTAGTCAAATCCAGTCATATACAAGTAACAATAATTTGTAGTTGTAGTTTAGAAACAAAGAAATGTTCTAGCACAGTAAACATGTAAGGGCTATTTTCTGTGTCTTCATTACCAAAGATGTTCTGTCATATTAAAATTTACTGTAAAAGGAAGACTTTTTTTTTAAGATTTGTCAGTGAACTGAAAAGTTCTGTAATGGTAGTTAATAAATGTCATCAGAATGACGTGGTCCTATCACTTTGTCACAAAGTGTGACTAGACCCATGAGAGACTGAACTTCTGCACACCATTCCATGATACTTTACACAAATTATTCTCTAATACCTTATTGCCTCCTTTCTAACCTTCCATGAACATTATGTGTCAGTAATCCGAAGTGACAGAACTTTAACCAACAGCCAGAAGTCTCATGCCTCTGTGTGTTACTCATTGCAATGTGTGAGTTTGTGGTGATTGTAAGTAGAATACATAATCTTATATATGCTAAAGGTAGAACTGGGCATGCATATAGATTTGTATATGTTCTGTAAAACACTGTTACTTTGAAGTGTCAGGGATAAAAACTTGTAATTAAATGAATTTAGATAATTTGATTTTTCACTTCAATTAGTTGTCCTTGACTGCTAATAAACACTTCATTCTAAAAGTGGCAGAAATAGATTTTTTATAACAAACAATCAAGTTCATCTGAATTACGATCACAAATTCAGTTTGAACATTAATACATGAAAGCGATAATTTGATAGAATGATAATGTTTTGTTATGTATTATGAAAACTTCAGTTTAATTTTGTCTTGTGAGATTTGGAGTTCTCACAGCAGTGTCAATGTTGGTTTTCTGGGTTAATAATGTTATGTAGACTTCTAGGTAGATACCACCATTTCAGAGGAACATACTGCTTCCATCTTCATGGTTGAAGCAAACAAACAGCCTCCTCTGCCGCACACTCTCTGATGGTCGCGGTCTGTGCCATAAACCATCTCTGCACAATCCGTTCTCTGTATCACCACATTTGTGCCCAGCTGTCTTACCAAATATCTGGTTCGACAGAAACCGGGTGAGGGACAGGTCGATACAGGCAGAGACAGTGTGAGACAGACACAGTCCAGAAAATAATGGGCGAGTCACATAATGTGGCAGGCAGAGACCGAGTCAAGCTGACACCGGGTGAAGCACACCGTAGCACAATGTCTCTGATGGACGCTGTCTCTGAAGACTCGGTCTCTACACGATTCGATTTCTGTATCACCCATTAACAGCCAGGCTGTCTTTACAAAGCCCTGGTTCGACAGAGACACGGTGGGCCACAGAACCAATGAAGCAGAGAGAGTGTGATACATACAGAGTCACACAATGGCCAGGTGATGAAACGAAAGTGACAAGAATTGACTGGGTGAGGCTGAGACAGAGTCAAGCCGATACCGGGTTGAGCACACACCATACCAAACAGAGACTGGTGAAGCACAGACCAAGTCAAGCAGAGACCGTGTGAGACAGAACGTGTCAAGCAGAGATAGGGTGAATCACAGACGGTGCATAGCAGAGACGATTGAGACACAGACCCAGTCAAGCAGAGACCGGTTGAAGCATGGACCGTGTCCGGCAGAGAGCCGTGGAGGCAGAACGTGTGATACAGAGACCTATTCGTGTAGACTTGGTGTGGCAGACACTGGGTCTAGCAGACATCCAGTGTGGCAGAGAACGTGCCTAGCAAAGTACCATTCAGGTGAAGACCGGGTGGGGAGAATTTGAAATTCCTTTTAAACTTTTCAAAAAATCGAAAAATGCTGGAAAATGTCAAAAAGCACACAGAATATAAAATTTTCTAAAATTAGGAACAGAATTAAAGGTGATTTTTTTCCAATTTTTCTTAGTTGTGTTCGCCTCTTAGACAATTTCCAGCAATTATTGGTTTTCGTAAAATCTTAAAAATTTTGATTTTTTTTAAAAAAATTAGAAATATTCGTAAATGTCGTGAAAAGCGAAAATAAATGAATATTTACGAAATCATCGGAAAAAAATTTGAGGTCCGAATTTTTCAAAAATTTTCAGTGTTGTGCGCTGTTTGGGCATTTCCCTTCATTTCTTCTATTTTCGAAAATTTTGAATATTTTTTCTAAACAGAGATGCCTGTCAAACTCGGTGAATGCCTCTCACTTTCCCTGCCCTATTAGGCCTCTATCTCACCTGCCTCGGTGTCTGCACCAACCGGCCTCTCCAGGACTCGGTCTCTGCCGGTCAAGGTCTCTGCCTTTGGTGTTGTCTGCCGCACCAGAGCTCTTTAGAGACGGCACGTCAGAACCGTATCATACAGAGATCGGTCCATGCAGACAACCGGGTCAGGCACAGACCACATTCGTCAGAAACAGTCCGAGAGAGAACGATTCTGCATGGCATTACGTGGGGCGGATTTTGAAAAATTACAAAATTTTCAAAAAATGCTGCAAATTGTCCAAAAAGCGGACAAAAACCAAAAACATTCAAAATTTTTTTTCGAAATTTTCAAAACAAATTTGGTTTTGTGCGCTTTTCAGACAATTTCCAGCATTTTTCATTTCTCTAAAATTTTGAATTTTTTTTCTAAAATCTCCCCAAGAGATGCATGCCAACCTCGGCGAATGCCTCACCCTGTCTCTGCCGGACTCGGCCTCGATCCTTTCCGATTGCTGACTGCCTCGATTTCTGCACAACCGGCCTATGCAAGGCTCGATGTGTGGCCGACCGTGTCCCTGCCCGTCTCGGAATCTGCCTTACGTGTTGCATCACGCTCCTCGGCTTATAGAAGACGGCACGTAAGAGCCCGTGTGAGGCAGATACCGCGTTCGTAAGAGACACAGTACATCAGACACTGTCCGACGGCGATCTGTCCAGCATGTCATCAGGTGGGGTGAAGTTTGAAAGAAATTTTGAAATTTTTTCAAAATTTTCGAAAAATCAAAAAACGCTGGAAATTGTCCAAAAAGCGCACAAAACCAACAATTTTTGAAAAATTGCACTTTGAAATTTTTTTCAAAAATTTTAAAATTTATTGGTTTTGTGCGCTTTTCAGACAATTTTCAGCGTTTTTTGATTTTTCGATTTTTTTTTTCAAAAAACTCACCAAGAGATGCATGCCAACCTCGTCGAATGCCTCACCCTGTCTCTGCCAGACTCGGCCTCGATTCTTTCCGATTACTGACTGCCTCGATTTCTGCACAACCAGCCTACGGAGGGCTCGATGACTGGCCGCCCGTGTATCTGCCCGTCTCGTTATCAGCCTTATGTGTTGCATCCCGCACCTCGGCTTATAGAAGTCGGCACGTAAGAGCCCGTGTGAGGCAGAGACCGCGTTCTTAAGAGACACAGTACATCAGACACTGTCCGACGGCGATCTGTCCAGCATGTCATCAGGTGGGGTGAAGTTTGAAAGAAACTTTGAAATTTTTTCAAAATTATTGGAAAATCAAAAAATGCTGGAAATTATCCAAAAAGCGCACAAAACACAAATTTTTTGAAAAATTTCACATTCAAATTTTTTTTCGAATTTTTCAAAAAAAATTTGGTTTTGTGCGCTTTTCAGACAATTTCCAGCGTTTTTTGATTTTTCGAAAATTTTGAAAAAATGTTCACAAGTCACCCGAAGGAACGCATGCCAGCCTTGGTGAATGCTACCGCCCGTCTCTGCCGGACTCGGCCTATATCTCACGCTCTTGCTGAATGCCTCCTTGTGTTCATCAATCGGCCTCTGCAGGACTCGGTGTGTGGCCGACTGTCTCTGCCCGTCTCGATCTCTGCCTTACGAGGTGTCTGTTTCACGTGGGCTTCTCAGAGACTGCACGTCAGAGGCCGTGTGTGGCAACGACCGTGTTCGTCAGAGACACGTAGATAAGAGACCATCCGATAGAGACCGGTCCGTGAAGGCATCAGGTGGAGAGAATTTTGAATTTTTTTTTTTAAATTTTGAAAATTTTCGAAAAATCAAAAAATGCTGGAAATTATCCAAAAATCGCACAAAACACAAAATTTTTGAAAAATTTCACATTCAATTTTTTTTCGAATTTTTCAAAAAAAATTGGTTTTGTGCGCTTTTCAGAAAGTTTCCAGCATTTTTGAATTTTCGAAAATTTTGAAAAAATGTTCACAAGTCACCCGAAGGAACGCATGCCAGCCTCGGTGAATGCTACAGCCCGTCTCAGCCGGACTCGGCCTCTATCTCACTCTCTTGCTAACTGGATCGTTGTGTTCATCAATCGGCCTCTGCAGGACTCGGTGTGTGGCAGACTGTCTCTGCCCGTCTCGATCTCTGCCTTACGAGGTGTCTGTTGCACGTGGGCTTCTCAGAGACTGCACGTCAGAGGCCGTGTGTGGCAACGACCGTGTTCGTCAGAGACAGTAGATAAGAGACCATCCGATAGAGACCGGTCCGTGAAGGCATCAGGTGGGGAGAATTTTGAATTTTTTTTTTGAAAATTTCGAAAATTTTCGAAAAATCAAAAAATGCTGGAAATTAACCAAAAAGCGCACAAAACACAAAATTTTTGAAAAATTTCACATTCAAAATTTTTTTCGAATTTTTCAAAAATTTTTGGTTTTCTGCGCTTTTCAGAAAGTTTCCAGCATTTCTTGATTTTTCGAAAATTTTGAAAAAATTTTCACAAGTCACTCGAAGGAATGCATGCCAGCCTCGGTGAATGCTACAGCCCGTCTCAGCCGGACTCGGCCTCTATCTCACGCTCTTGCTGACTGCCTCGTTGTGTTCATCAATCGGCCTCTGCAGGACTCGGTGTTTGACCGACTGTCTCTGCCCGTCTCGATCTCTGCCTTACGAGGTGTCTGTTGCACGTGGGCTTCTCAGAGACTGCACGTCAGAGGCCGTGTGTGCCAACGACCGTGTTCGTCAGAGACAGTAGATAAGAGACCATCCGATAGAGACCGGTCCGTGAAGGCATCAAGTGGGGAGAATTTTGAATTTTTTTTTGAAAATTTCCAATATTTTCGGAAAATCAAAAAATGCTGGAAATTATCCAAAAAGCGCACAAAACACAAAATTTTTTTAAAAATTTCACATTCAAATTTTTTTTCGAATTTTTCAAAATTTTTTGGTTTTGTGCGCTTTTCAGAAAGTTTCCAGCATTTTTTGAATTTTCGAAAATTTTGAAAAATTTTTCGAAAATTTTGAAAAAATTTTCACAAGTCACCCGAAGGAATGCATGCCAGCCTCGGTGAATGCTACAGCCCGTCTCAGCCGGACTCGGCCTCTATCTCACGCTCTTCCTGACTGCCTCGTTGTGTTCATCAATCGGCCTCTGCAGGACTCGGTGTTTGGCCGACTGTCTCTGCCCGTCTCGATCTCTGCCTTACGAGGTGTCCGTTGCACGTGGGCTTCTCAGAGACTGCACGACAGAGGCCGTGTGGCAACGACCGTGTTCGTCAGAGACAGTAGATAAGAGACCATCCGATAGAGACCGGTCCGTGAAGGCATCAGGTGGGGAGAATTTTGAATTTTTTTTTTAAAATTTCGAAAATTTTCGAAAAATCAAAAAATGCTGGAAATTATCCAAAAAGCGCACAAAACACAAAATTTTTGAAAAATTTCACATTCAAATTTTTTTTGAATTTTTCAAAAAATTTGGTTTTGTGCGCTTTTCAGAAAGTTTCCAGCATTTTTTGAATTTTCGAAAATTTTGAAAAAATTTGACAAGTCACCCGAAGGAATGCATGCCAGCCTCGGTGAATGCTACAGCCCGTCTCAGCCGGACTCGGCCTCTATCTCACGCTCTTCCTGACTGCCTCGTTGTATTCATCAATCGGCCTCTGCAGGACTCGGTGTGTGGCCGACTGTCTCTGCCCGTCTCGATCTCTGCCTTACGAGGTGTCTGTTGCACGTGGGCTTCTCAGAGACTGCACGTCAGAGGCCTTGTGTGCCAACGACCGTGTTCGTCACAGACACAGTAGATAAGAGACCATCCGATAGAGACCGGTCCGTGAAGGCATTAGGGGGGAGAATTTTGAATTTTTTTTTGAAAATTTCGAAAATTTTCGAAAAATCAAAAAATGCTGGAAATTATCCAAAAAGCGCACAAAACACAAAAATTTTGAAAAATTTCACATTCAAATTTTTCAAAAATTTTTGGTTTTCTGCGCTTTTCAGAAAGTTTCCAGCATTTTTTGAATTTTCGAAAATTTTGAAAAAATTTTCACAAGTCACCCGAAGGAATGCATGCCAGGCTCGGTGAATGCTACAGCCCGTGTCAGCCGGACGCGGCCTCTATCTCACGGTCTTCCTGACTGCCTCGTTGTGTTCATCAATCGGCCTCTGCAGGACTCGGTGTTTGGCCGACTGTCTCTGCCCGTCTCGATCTCTGCCTTACGAGGTGTCTGTTGCACGTGGGCTTCTCAGAGACTGCACGTCAGAGGCCGTGTGTGGCAACGACCGTGTTCGTCAGAAACACAGTAGATAAGAGACCATCCAATAGAGACCGGTCCGTGAAGGCATCAGGTGCGGAGAATTTTGAATTTTTTTTTTAAAATTTCGAAAATTTTCGAAAAATCAAAAAATGCTGGAAATTATCCAAAAAGCGCACAAAACACAAAATTTTTTAAAAATTTAACATTCAAAGTTTTTTTTGAATTTTTCAAAAATTTTGGTTTTGTGCGCTTCTCAGAAAGTTTCCAGCATTTTTTGAATTTTCGAAAATTTTGAAAAAATTTTCACAAGTCACCCGAAGGAATGCATGCCAGCCTCGGTGAATGCTACAGCCCGTCTCAGCCGGACTCGGCCTCTATCCCACGCTCTTATTGACTGCCTCGTTGTGTTCATCAATCGGCCTCTGCAGGACTCGCTGTGTGGCCGACTGTCTCTGCCCGTCTCGATCTCTGCCTTACGAGGTGTCTGTTGCACATGGGCTTCTCAGAGACTGCACGTCAGAGGCCGTGTGTGGCAACGACCGTGTTCGTCAGAGACAGTAGATAAGAGACCATCCGATAGAGACCGGTCCGTGAAGGCATCAGGTGGGGAGAATTTTGAATTTTTTTTTGAAAATTTCGAAAATTTTCGAAAAATCAAAAAATGCTGGAAATTATCCAAAAAGCGCACAAAACACAAAATTTTTGAAAAATTTCACATTCAAATTTTTTTCGAATTTTTCAAAAATTTTTGGTTTTGTGCGCTTTTCAGTAAGTTTCCAGCATTTTTTGAATTTTCGAAAAATTTGAAAAAATTTTCACAAGTCACCCGAAAGAATGCATGCCAGCCTCGGTGAATGCTACAGCCCGTCTCAGCCGGACTCGGCCTCTATCTCACGCTCTTGCTGACTGCCTCGTTGTGTTCATCAATCGGCCTCTGCAGGACTCGGTGTGTGGCCGACTGTCTCTGCCCGTCTCGATCTCTGCCTTACGAGGTGTCTGTTGCACGTGGGCTTCTCAGAGACTGCACGTCAGAGGCCGTGTGTGCCAACGACCGTGTTCGTCACAGACACAGTAGATAAGAGACCATCCGATAGAGACCGGTCCGTGAAGGCATTAGGGGGGAGAATTTTGAATTTTTTTTTGAAAATTTCGAAAATTTTCGAAAAATCAAAAAATGCTGGAAATTATCCAAAAAGCGCACAAAACACAAAAATTTTGAAAAATTTCACATTCAAATTTTTTTCGAATTTTTCAAAAATTTTTGGTTTTCTGCGCTTTTCAGAAAGTTTCCAGCATTTTTTGAATCTTCGAAAATTTTGAAAAAATTTTCACAAGTCACCCGAAGGAATGCATGCCAGGCTCGGTGAATGCTACAGCCCGTGTCAGCCGGACGCGGCCTCTATCTCACGGTCTTCCTGACTGCCTCGTTGTGTTCATCAATCGGCCTCTGCAGGACTCGGTGTTTGGCCGACTGTCTCTGCCCGTCTCGATCTCTGCCTTACGAGGTGTCTGTTGCACGTGGGCTTCTCAGAGACTGGACGTCAGAGGCCGTGTGTGGCAACGACCGTGTTCGTCAGAGACAGTAGATAAGAAACCATCCGATAGAAACCGGTCCGTGAAGGCATCAGGTGGGGAGAATTTTGAATTTTTTTTTGAAAATTTCGAATATTTTCGAAAAATCAAAAAATGCTGGAAATTATCCAAAAAGCGCACAAAACTAAAAAATTTTGAAAAATTTCACATTCAAATTTTATTTCGAATTTTTCAAAAAAATTGGTTTTGTGCGCTTTTCAGAAAGTTTCCAGCATTTTTTGATTTTTCGAAAATTTTGAAAAAATTTTCACCAGTCACCCGAAGGAATGCATGCCAGCCTCGGTGAATGCTACAGCCCGTCTCAGCCGGACTCGGTCTCTATCTCACGCTCTTGCCGACTGCCTCGTTGTGTTCATCAATCGGCCTCTGCAGGACTCGGTGTGTGGCCGACTGTCTGCCCGTCTCGATCTCTGCCTTACGAGGTGTCTGTTGCACGTGGGCTTCTCAGAGACTGCACGTCAGAGGCCGTGTGTGGCAACGACCGTGTTCGTCAGAGACAGTAGATAAGAGACCTTCCGATAGAGACCGGTCCGTGAAGGCATCAGGTGGGGAGAATTTTGAATTTTTTTTTTGAAAATTTCGAAAATTTTCGAAAAATCAAAAAATGCTGGAAATTATCCAAAAAGCGCACAAAACACAAAATTTTTGAAAAATTTCACATTCAAATCTTTTTTCGAATTTTTCAAAAATTTTTGGTTTTGTGCGCTTTTCAGAAAGTTTCCAGCATTTTTTTTAATTTTCGAAAATTTTGAAAAAATTTTCACAAGTCACCCGAAGGAATGCATGCCAGGCTCGGTGAATGCTACAGCCCGTGTCAGCCGGACGCGGCCTCTATCTCACGGTCTTCCTGACTGCCTCGTTGTGTTCATCAATCGGCCTCTGCAGGACTCGGTGTTTGGCCGACTGTCTCTGCCCGTCTCGATCTCTGCCTTACGAGGTGTCTGTTGCAAGTGGGCTTCTCAGAGACTGCACGTCAGAGGCCGTGTGTGCCAACGACCGTGTTCGTCAGAGACAGTAGATAAGAGACCATCCGATAGAGACCGGTCCGTGAAGGCATCAGGTGGGGAGAATTTTGAATTTTTTTTTTGAAAATTTCGAAAATTTTCGAAAAATCAAAAAATGCTGGAAATTATCCAAAAAGCGCACAAAACTAAAAATTTTTGAAAAATTTCACATTCAAATTTTATTTCGAATTTTTAAAAAAAATTTGGTTTTGTGCGCTTTTCAGAAAGTTTCCAGCATTTTTTGAATTTTCGAAAATTTTGAAAAAATTTTCACCAGTCACCCGAAGGAATGCATGCCAGCCTCGGTGAATGCTACAGCCCGTCTCAGCCGGACTCGGCCTCTATCTCACGCTCTTGCTGACTGCCTCGTTGTGTTCATCAATCGGCCTCTGCAGGACTCGGTGTGTGGCCGACTGTATCTGCCCGTCTCGATCTCTGCCTTACGCGGTGTCTGTTGCACGTGGGCTTCTCAGAGACTGCACGTCAGAGGCCGTGTGTGGCAACGAATGTGTTCGTCAGAGACCGTAGATAAGAGACCTTCCGATAGAGACCGGTCCGTGAAGGCATCAGGTGGGGAGAATTTTGAATTTTTTCTTTGAAAATTTCGAAAATTTTCGAAAAATTAAAAAATACTGGAAATTATCCAAAAAGCGCACAAAACACAAAATTTTTCAAAAATTTCACATTCAAATTTTTTTCGAATTTTTCAAAAATTTTTGGTTTTGTGCGCTTTTCAGAAAGTTTCCAGCATTTTTTGATTTTTCGAAAATTTTGAAAAAATTTTCACCAGTCACCCGAAGGAATGCATGCCGGCCTTGGTGAATGCTACCGCCCGTCTCTGCCCGGCCTCTGTCTCACGCTCTTGCTGACTGCCTCGTTGTGTTCATAAATCGGCCTCTGCAGGACTCGGTGTGTGGCCGACTGTCTGCCCGTCTCGATCTCTGCCTTACGAGGTGTCTGTTGCACGTGGGCTTCTCAGAGACTGCACGTCAGAGGCCGTGTGTGGCAACGACCGTGTTCGTTAGAGACAGTAGATAAGAGACCATCCGATAGAGACCGGTCCGTGAAGGCATCAGGTAGGGAGAATTTTGAATTTTTTTTTTGAAAATTTCGAAAATTTTCGAAAAATCAAAAAATGCTGGAAATTATCCAAAAAGCGCACAAAACACAAAATTTTTGAGAAATTTCACATTCAAATTCTTTTCGAATTTTTCAAAAAATTTTGGTTTTGTGCGCTTTTCAGTAAGTTTCCAGCATTTTTTGAATTTTCGAAAAATTTGAAAAAATTTTCACAAGTCACCCGAAAGAATGCATGCCAGCCTCGGTGAATGCTACAGCCCGTCTCAGCCGGACTCGGCCTGTATCTCACGCTCTTCCTGACTGCCTCGTTGTGTTCATCAATCGGCCTCTGCAGGACTCGGTGTTTGGCCGACTGTCTCTGCCCGTCTCGATCTCTGCCTTACGAGGTGTCTGTTTCACGTGGGCTTCTCAGAGACTGCACGTCAGAGGCCGTGTGTGCCAACGACCGTGTTCGTCACAGACACAGTAGATAAGAGACCATCCGATAGAGACCGGTCCGTGAAGGCATTAGGGGGGAGAATTTTGAATTTTTTTTGAAAATTTCGAAAATTTTCGAAAAATCAAAAAATGCTGGAAATTATCCAAAAAGCGCACAAAACACAAAATTTTTGAAAAATTTCACATTCAAATTTTTTTCGAATTTTTCAAAAATTTTTGGTTTTGTGCGCTTTTCAGTAAGTTTCCAGCATTTTTTGAATTTTCGAAAAATTTGAAAAAATTTTCACAAGTCACCCGAAAGAATGCATGCCAGCCTCGGTGAATGCTACAGCCCGTCTCAGCCGGACTCGGCCTCTATCTCACGCTCTTCCTGACTGCCTCGTTGTGTTCATCAATCGGCCTCTGCAGGACTCGGTGTGTGGCCGACTGTCTCTGCCCGTCTCGATCTCTGCCTTACGAGGTGTCTGTTGCACGTGGGCTTCTCAGAGACTGCACGTCAGAGGCCGTGTGTGGCAACGACCGTGTTTGTCAGAGACACAGTAGATAAGAGACCTTCCGATAGAGACCGGTCCGTGAAGGCATCAGGTGGGGAGAATTTTGAATTTTCTTTTTGAAAATTTCGAAAATTTTCGAAAAATCAAAAAATGCTGGAAATTATCCAAAAAGCGCACAAAACACAAAATTTTTCAAAAATTTCACATTCAAATTTTTTTTCGAATTTTTCAAAAAATTTTGGTTTTCTGCGCTTTTCAGAAAGTTTCCAGCATTTTTTGATTTTTCGAAAATTTTGAAAAAATTTTCACAAGTCACCCGAAGGAATGCATGCCGGCCTTGGTGAATGCTACCGCCCGTCTCTGCCCGGCCTCTATCTCACGCTCTTGCTGACTGCCTCGTTGTGTTCATCAATCGGCCTCTGCAGGACTCGGTGTGTGGCCGACTGTCTCTGCCCGTCTCGATCTCTGCCTTACGAGGTGTCTGTTGCACGTGGGCTTCTCAGAGACTGCACGTCAGAGGCCGTGTGTGGCAACGACCGTGTTCGTCAGAGACAGTAGATAAGAGACCATCCGATAGAGACCGGTCCGTGAAGGCATCAGGTGGGGAGAATTTTGAATTTTTTTTTGAATATTTCGAAAATTTTCGAAATATCAAAAAATGCTGGAAATTATCCAAAAAGCGCACAAAACACAAAATTTTTGAAAAATTTCACATTCAAAATTTTTTTCGAATTTTTCAAAAAATTTTGGTTTTCTGCGCTTTTCAGAAAGTTTCCAGCATTTTTTGAATTTTCGAAAATTTTGAAAACATTTTCACCAGTCACCCGAAAGAATGCATGCCAGCCTCAGTGAATGCTACAGCCCGTCTCAGCCGGACTCGGTCTCTATCTCACGCTCTTGCTGACTGCCTCGTTGTGTTCATCAATCGGCCTCTGCAGGACTCGGTGTGTGGCCGACTGTCTCTGCCCGTCTCGATCTCTGCCTTACGAGGTGTCTGTTGCACGTGGGCTTCTCAGAGACAGCACGTCAGAGGCCGTGTGTGGCAACGACCGTGTTCGTCAGAGACAGTAGATAAGAGACCTTCCGATAGAGACCGGTCCGTGAAGGCATCAGGTGGGGAGAATTTTGAATTTTTTTTTGAAAATTTCGAAAATTTTCGAAAAATCAAAAAATGCTGGAAATTATCCAAAAAGCGCACAAAACACAAAATTTTTCAAAAATTTCACATTCAAATTTTTTTTCGAATTTTTCAAAAATTTTTGGTTTTGTGCGCTTTTCAGAAAGTTTCCAGCATTTTTTTAATTTTCGAAAATTTTGAAAAAATTTTCACAAGTCACCCGAAGGAATGCATGCCAGGCTCGGTGAATGCTACAGCCCGTGTCAGCCGGACGCGGCCTCTATCTCACGGTCTTCCTGACTGCCTCGTTGTGTTCATCAATCGGCCTCTGCAGGACTCGGTGTTTGGCCGACTGTCTCTGCCCGTCTCGATCTCTGCCTTACGAGGTGTCTGTTGCAAGTGGGCTTCTCAGAGACTGCACGTCAGAGGCCGTGTGTGCCAACGACCGTGTTCGTCAGAGACAGTAGATAAGAGACCATCCGATACAGACCGGTCCGTGAAGGCATCAGGTGGGGAGAATTTTGAATTTTTTTTTTGAAAATTTCGAAAATTTTCGAAAAATCAAAAAATGCTGGAAATTATCCAAAAAGCGCACAAAACACAAAATTTTTCAAAAATTTCACATTCAAATTTTTTTTCGAATTTTTCAAAAATTTTTGGTTTTCTGCGCTTTTCAGAAAGTTTCCAGCATTTTTTGATTTTTCGAAAATTTTGAAAAAATTTTCACAAGTCACCCGAAGGAATGCATGCCGGCCTTGGTGAATGCTACCGCCCGTCTCTGCCCGGCCTCTATCTCACGCTCTTGCTGACTGCCTCGTTGTGTTCATCAATCGGCCTCTGCAGGACTCGGTGTGTGGCCGACTGTCTCTGCCCGTCTCGATCTCTGCCTTACGAGGTGTCTGTTGCACGTGGGCTTCTCAGAGACTGCACGTCAGAGGCCGTGTGTGGCAACGAATGTGTTCGTCAGAGACCGTAGATAAGAGACCTTCCGATAGAGACCGGTCCGTGAAGGCATCAGGTGGGGAGAATTTTGAATTTTTTTTTTTGAAAATTTCGAAAATTTTCGAAAAATCAAAAAATACTGGAAATTATCCAAAAAGCGCACAAAACTAAAAATTTTTGAAAAATTTCACATTCAAATTTTATTTCGAATTTTTCAAAAAAATTTGGTTTTCTGCGCTTTTCAGAAAGTTTCCAGCATTTCTTGATTTTTCGTAAATTTTGAAAAATTTTTCACAAGTCACCCGAAGGAATGCATGCCAGCCTCGGTGAATGCTACAGCCCGTCTCTGCCCGGCCTCTATCTCACGCTCTTGCTGACTGCCTCGTTGTGTTCATCAATCGGCCTCTGCAGGACTCGGTGTGTGGCTGACTGTCTCTGCCCGTCTCGATCTCTGCCTTACGAGGTGTCTGTTGCACGTGGGCTTCTCAGAGACTGCACGTCAGAGGCCGTGTGTGGCAACGACCGTGTTCGTCAGAGACAGTAGATAAGAGACCATCCGATAGAGACCGGTCCGTGAAGGCATCAGGTGGGGAGAATATTGAATTTTTTTTTTGAAAATTTCGAAAATTTTCGAAAAATCAAAAAATGCTGGTAATTATCCAAAAAGCGCTCAAAACACAAAATTTTTGAAAAATTTCACATTCAAAATTTTTTTCGAATTTTTCAAAAATTTTTGGTTTTCTGCGCTTTTCAGAAAGTTTCCAGCATTTCTTGATTTTTCGAAAATTTTGAAAAAATTTTCACAAGTCACCCGAAGGAATGCCTGCCAGCCTCGGTGAATGCTACAGCCCGTCTCAGCCGGACTCGGCCTCTATCTCACGCTCTTGCTGACTGCCTCGTTGTGTTCATCAATCGGCCTCTGCAGGACTCGATGTGTGGCCGACTGTCTCTGCCCGTCTCGATCTCTGCCTTACGAGGTGTCTGTTGCACGTGGGCTTCTCAGAGACTGCACGTCAGAGGCCGTGTGTGGCAACGACCGTGTTCGTCAGAGACAGTAGATAAGAGACCATCCGATAGAGACCGTTCCGTGAAGGCATCAGGTGGGGAGAATTTTGAATTTTTTTTTGAAAATTTCGAATATTTTCGAAAAATCAAAAAATGCTGGAAATTATCCAAAAAGCGCACAAAACTAAAAAATTTTGAAAAATTTCACATTCAAATTTTATTTCGAATTTTTCAAAAAAAATTGGTTTTGTGCGCTTTTCAGAAAGCTTCCAGCATTTTTTGAATTTTCGAAAATTTTGAAAAAATTTTCACCAGTCACCCGAAGGAATGCATGCCACCCTCGGTGAATGCTACAGCCCGTCTCAGCCGGACTCGGCCTCTATCTCACGCTCTTGCTGACTGCCTCGTTGTGTTCATCAATCGGCCTCTGCAGGACTCGGTGTGTGGCCGACTATCTCTGCCCGTCTCGATCTCTGCCTTACGAGGTGTCTGTTGCACGTGGGCTTCTCAGAGACTGCACGTCAGAGGCCGTGTGTGGCAACGACCGTGTTTGTCAGAGACAGTAGATAAGAGACCTTCCGATAGAGACCGGTCCGTGAAGGCATCAGGTGGGGAGAATTTTGAATTTTTTTTTTGAAAATTTCGAAAATTTTCGAAAAATCAAAAAATGCTGGAAATTATCCAAAAAGCGCACAAAACACAAAATTTTTCAAAAATTTCACATTCAAATTTTTTTTTCGAATTTTTCAAAAATTTTTGGTTTTGTGCGCTTTTCAGAAAGTTTCCAGCATTTTTTGATTTTTCGAAAATTTTGAAAAAATTTTCACAAGTCACCCGAAGGAATGCATGCCGGCCTTGGTGAATGCTACCGCCCGTCTCTGCCCGGCCTCTATCTCACGCTCTTGCTGACTGCCTCGTTGTGTTCATCAATCGGCCTCTGCAGGACTCGGTGTGTGGCCGACTGTCCCTGCCCGTCTCGATCTCTGCCTTACGAGGTGTCTGTTGCACGTGGGCTTCTCAGAGACTGCACGTCAGAGGCCGTGTGTGGCAACGACCGTGTTTGTCAGAGACACAGTAGATAAGAGACCTTCCGATAGAGACCGGTCCGTGAAGGCATCAGGTGGGGAGAATTTTGAATTTTTTTTTTGAAAATTTCGAAAATTTTCGAAAAATCAAAAAATGCTGGAAATTATCCAAAAAGCGCACAAAACACAAAATTTTTCAAAAATTTCACATTCAAATTTTTTTTCGAATTTTTCAAAAATTTTTGGTTTTGTGCGCTTTTCAGAAAGTTTCCAGCATTTTTTGATTTTTCGAAAATTTTGAAAAAATTTTCACAAGTCACCCGAAGGAATGCATGCCGGCCTTGGTGAATGCTACCGCCCGTCTCTGCCCGGCCTCTATCTCACGCTCTTGCTGACTGCCTCGTTGTGTTCATCAATCGGCCTCTGCAGGACTCGGTGTGTGGCCGACTGTCTCTGCCCGTCTCGATCTCTGCCTTACGAGGTGTCTGTTGCACGTGGGCTTCTCAGAGACTGCACGTCAGAGGCCGTGTGTGGCAACGACCGTGTTCGTCAGAGACAGTAGATAAGAGACCTTCCGATAGAGACCGGTCCGTGAAGGCATCAGGTGGAGAGAATTTTGAATTTTTTTTTTGAAAATTTCGAAAATTTTCGAAAAATCAAAAAATGCTGGAAATTATCCAAAAAGCGCACAAAACACAAAATTTTTCAAAAATTTCACATTCAAATTTTTTTTCGAATTTTTCAAAAATTTTTGGTTTTGTGCGCTTTTCAGAAAGTTTCCAGCATTTTTTTAATTTTCGAAAATTTTGAAAAAAATTTCACAAGTCACCCGAAGGAATGCATGCCAGGCTCGGTGAATGCTACAGCCCGTGTCAGCCGGACGCGGCCTCTATCTCACGGTCTTCCTGACTGCCTCGTTGTGTTCATCAATCGGCCTCTGCAGGACTCGGTGTTTGGCCGACTGTCTCTGCCCGTCTCGATCTCTGCCTTACGAGGTGTCTGTTGCAAGTGGGCTTCTCAGAGACTGCACGTCAGAGGCCGTGTGTGCCAACGACCGTGTTCGTCAGAGACAGTAGATAAGAGACCATCCGATACAGACCGGTCCGTGAAGGCATCAGGTGGGGAGAATTTTGAATTTTTTTTTTGAAAATTTCGAAAATTTTCGAAAAATCAAAAAATGCTGGAAATTATCCAAAAAGCGCACAAAACACAAAATTTTTCAAAAATTTCACATTCAAATTTTTTTTCGAATTTTTCAAAAATTTTTGGTTTTGTGCGCTTTTCAGAAAGTTTCCAGCATTTTTTTAATTTTCGAAAATTTTGAAAAAATTTTCACAAGTCACCCGAAGGAATGCATGCCAGGCTCGGTGAATGCTACAGCCCGTGTCAGCCGGACGCGGCCTCTATCTCACGGTCTTCCTGACTGCCTCGTTGTGTTCATCAATCGGCCTCTGCAGGACTCGGTGTTTGGCCGACTGTCTCTGCCCGTCTCGATCTCTGCCTTACGAGGTGTCTGTTGCAAGTGGGCTTCTCAGAGACTGCACGTCAGAGGCCGTGTGTGCCAACGACCGTGTTCGTCAGAGACAGTAGATAAGAGACCATCCGATACAGACCGGTCCGTGAAGGCATCAGGTGGGGAGAATTTTGAATTTTTTTTTTGAAAATTTCGAAAATTTTCGAAAAATCAAAAAATGCTGGAAATTATCCAAAAAGCGCACAAAACTAAAAATTTTTGAAAAATTTCACATTCAAATTTTATTTCGATTTTTTCAAAAAAATTTGGTTTTGTGCGCTTTTCAGAAAGTTTCCAGCATTTTTTGAATTTTCGAAAATTTTGAAAAAATTTTCACCAGTCACCCGAAGGAATTCATGCCAGCCTCGGTGAATGCTACAGCCCGTCTCAGCCGTACTCGGCCTCTATCTCACGCTCTTGCTGACTGCCTCGTTGTGTTCATCAATCGGCCTTTGCAGGACTCGGTGTGTGGCCGACTATCTCTGCCCGTCTCGATCTCTGCCTTACGAGGTGTCTGTTGCACATGGGCTTCTCAGAGACTGCACGTCAGAGGCCGTGTGTGGCAAAGACCGTGTTTGTCAGAGACAGTAGATAAGAGACCTTCCGATAGAGACCGGTCCGTGAAGGCATCAGGTGGGGAGAATTTTGAATTTTTTTTTTGAAAATTTCGAAAATTTTCGAAAAATCAAAAAATGCTGGAAATTATCCAAAAAGCGCACAAAACACAAAATTTTTCAAAAATTTCACATTCAAATTTTTTTTCGAATTTTTCAAAAATTTTTGGTTTTGTGCGCTTTTCAGAAAGTTTCCAGCATTTTTTGATTTTTCGAAAATTTTGAAAAAAATTTCACAAGTCACCCGAAGGAATGCATGCCGGCCTTGGTGAATGCTACCGCCCGTCTCTGCCCGGCCTCTATCTCACGCTCTTGCTGACTGCCTCGTTGTGTTCATCAATCGGCCTCTGCAGGACTCGGTGTGTGGCCGACTGTCTCTGCCCGTCTCGATCTCTGCCTTACGAGGTGTCTGTTGCAGGTGGGCTTCTCAGAGACTGCACGTCAGAGGCCGTGTGTGGCAACGACCGTGTTCGTCAGAGACAGTAGATAAGAGACCAACCGATAGAGACCGGTCCGTGAAGGCATCAGGTGGGGAGAATTTTGAATTTTTTTTTGAATATTTCGAAAATTTTCGAAAAATCAAAAAATGCTGGAAATTATCCAAAAAGCGCACAAAACACAAAATTTTTGAAAAATTTCACATTCAAAATTTTTTTCGAATTTTTCAAAAATTTTTGGTTTTCTGCGCTTTTCAGAAAGTTTCCAGCATTTTTTGAATTTTCGAAAATTTTGAAAACATTTTCACCAGTCACCCGAAGGAATGCATGCCAGCCTCAGTGAATGCTACAGCCCGTCTCAGCCGGACTCGGTCTCTATCTCACGCTCTTGCTGACTGCCTCGTTGTGTTCATCAATCGGCCTCTGCAGGACTCGGTGTGTGGCCGACTGTCTCTGCCCGTCTCGATCTCTGCCTTACGAGGTGTCTGTTGCACGTGGGCTTCTCAGAGACTGCACGTCAGAGGCCGTGTGTGGCAACGACCGTGTTCGTCAGAGACAGTAGATAAGAGACCTTCCGATAGAGACCGGTCCGTGAAGGCATCAGGTGGGGAGAATTTTGAATTTTTTTTTTGAAAATTTCGAAAATTTTCGAAAAATCAAAAAATGCTGGAAATTATCCAAAAAGCGCACAAAACACAAAATTTTTCAAAAATTTCACATTCAAATTTTTTTTCGAATTTTTCAAAAATTTTTGGTTTTGTGCGCTTTTCAGAAAGTTTCCAGCATTTTTTTAATTTTCGAAAATTTTGAAAAAATTTTCACAAGTCACCCGAAGGAATGCATGCCAGGCTCGGTGAATGCTACAGCCCGTGTCAGCCGGACGCGGCCTCTATCTCACGGTGTTCCTGACTGCCTCGTTGTGTTCATCAATCGGCCTCTGCAGGACTCGGTGTTTGGCCGACTGTCTCTGCCCGTCTCGATCTCTGCCTTACGAGGTGTCTGTTGCAAGTGGGCTTCTCAGAGACTGCACGTCAGAGGCCGTGTGTGCCAACGACCGTGTTCGTCAGAGACAGTAGATAAGAGACCATCCGATACAGACCGGTCCGTGAAGGCATCAGGTGGGGAGAATTTTGAATTTTTTTTTTGAAAATTTCGAAAATTTTCGAAAAATCAAAAAATGCTGGAAATTATCCAAAAAGCGCACAAAACACAAAATTTTTCAAAAATTTCACATTCAAATTTTTTTTCGAATTTTTCAAAAATTTTTGGTTTTGTGCGCTTTTCAGAAAGTTTCCAGCATTTTTTTAATTTTCGAAAATTTTGAAAAAATTTTCACAAGTCACCCGAAGGAATGCATGCCAGGCTCGGTGAATGCTACAGCCCGTGTCAGCCGGACGCGGCCTCTATCTCACGGTCTTCCTGACTGCCTCGTTGTGTTCATCAATCGGCCTCTGCAGGACTCGGTGTGTGGCCGACTGTCTCTGCCCGTCTCGATCTCTGCCTTACGAGGTGTCTGTTGCACGTGGGCTTCTCAGAGACTGCACGTCAGAGGCCGTGTGTGGCAACGACCGTGTTTGTCAGAGACACAGTAGATAAGAGACCTTCCGATAGAGACCGGTCCGTGAAGGCATCAGGTGGGGAGAATTTTGAATTTTTTTTTTGAAAATTTCGAAAATTTTCGAAAAATCAAAAAATGCTGGAAATTATCCAAAAAGCGCACAAAACACAAAATTTTTCAAAAATTTCACATTCAAATTTTTTTTCGAATTTTTCAAAAATTTTTGGTTTTCTGCGCTTTTCAGAAAGTTTCCAGCATTTTTTGATTTTTCGAAAATTTTGAAAAAAATTTCACAAGTCACCCGAAGGAATGCATGCCGGCCTTGGTGAATGCTACCGCCCGTCTCTGCCCGGCCTCTATCTCACGCTCTTGCTGACTGCCTCGTTGTGTTCATCAATCGGCCTCTGCAGGACTCGGTGTGTGGCCGACTGTCTCTGCCCGTCTCGATCTCTGCCTTACGAGGTGTCTGTTGCAAGTGGGCTTCTCAGAGACTGCACGTCAGAGGCCGTGTGTGCCAACGACCGTGTTCGTCAGAGACAGTAGATAAGAGACCATCCGATACAGACCGGTCCGTGAAGGCATCAGGTGGGGAGAATTTTGAATTTTTTTTTTGAAAATTTCGAAAATTTTCGAAAAATCAAAAAATGCTGGAAATTATCCAAAAAGCGCACAAAACTAAAAATTTTTGAAAAATTTCACATTCAAATTTTATTTCGATTTTTTCAAAAAAATTTGGTTTTGTGCGCTTTTCAGAAAGTTTCCAGCATTTTTTGAATTTTTGAAAATTTTGAAAAAATTTTCACCAGTCACCCGAAGGAATGCATGCCAGCCTCGGTGAATGCTACAGCCCGTCTCAGCCGGACTCGGCCTCTATCTCACGCTCTTGCTGACTGCCTCGTTGTGTTCATCAATCGGCCTCTGCAGGACTCGGTGTGTGGCCGACTGTCTCTGCCCGTCTCGATCTCTGCCTTACGAGGTGTCTGTTGCACGTGGGCTTCTCAGAGACTGCACGTCAGAGGCCGTGTGTGGCAACGAATGTGTTCGTCAGAGACCGTAGATAAGAGACCTTCCGATAGAGACCGGTCCGTGAAGGCATCAGGTGGAGAGAATTTTGATTTTTTTTTTTGAAAATTTCGAAAATTTTCGAAAAATCAAAAAATGCTGGTAATTATCCAAAAAGCGCTCAAAACACAAAATTTTTGAAAAATTTCACATTCAAAATTTTTTTCGAATTTTTCAAAAATTTTTGGTTTTCTGCGCTTTTCAGAAAGTTTCCAGCATTTCTTGATTTTTCGAAAATTTTGAAAAAATTTTCACAAGTCACCCGAAGGAATGCATGCCAGCCTCGGTGAATGCTACAGCCCGTCTCAGCCGGACTCGGCCTCTATCTCACGCTCTTGCTGACTGCCTCGTTGTGTTCATCAATCGGCCTCTGCAGGACTCGGTGTGTGGCCGACTGTCTCTGCCCGTCTCGATCTCTGCCTTACGAGGTGTCTGTTGCACGTGGGCTTCTCAGAGACTGCACGTCAGAGGCCGTGTGTGGCAACGACCGTGTTCGTCAGAGACAGTAGATAAGAGACCATCCGATAGAGACCGGTCCGTGAAGGCATCAGGTGGGGAGAATTTTGAAATTTTTTTTTGAAAATTTCGAAAATTTTCGAAAAATCAAAAAATGCTGGAAATTATCCAAAAAGCGCACAAAACTAAAAATTTTTGAAAAATTTCACATTCAAATTTTATTTCGAATTTTTCAAAAAAATTTGGTTTTGTGCGCTTTTCAGAAAGTTTCCAGCATTTTTTGAATTTTCGAAAATTTTGAAAAAATTTTCACCAGTCACCCGAAGGAATGCATGCCAGCCTCGGTGAATGCTACAGCCCGTCTCAGCCGGACTCGGCCTCTATCTCACGCTCTTGCTGACTGCCTCGTTGTGTTCATCAATCGGCCTCTGCAGGACTCGGTGTGTGGCCGACTGTCTCTGCCCGTCTCGATCTCTGCCTTACGAGGTGTCTGTTGCACGTGGGCTTCTCAGAGACTGCACGTCAGAGGCCGTGTGTGGCAACGACCGTGTTTGTCAGAGACAGTAGATAAGAGACCTTCCGATAGAGACCGGTCCGTGAAGGCATCAGGTGGGGAGAATTTTGAATTTTTTTTTTGAAAATTTCGAAAATTTTCGAAAAATCAAAAAATGCTGGAAATTATCCAAAAAGCGCACAAAACACAAAATTTTTCAAAAATTTCACATTCAAATTTTTTTCGAATTTTTCAAAAATTTTTGGTTTTGTGCGCTTTTCAGTAAGTTTCCAGCATTTTTTGATTTTTCGAAAATTTTGAAAAAATTTTCACAAGTCACCCGAAGGAATGCATGCCGGCCTTGGTGAATGCTACCGCCCGTCTCTGCCCGGCCTCTATCTCACGCTCTTGCTGACTGCCTCGTTGTGTTCATCAATCGGCCTCTGCAGGACTCGGTGTGTGGCCGACTGTCTCTGCCCGTCTCGATCTCTGCCTTACGAGGTGTCTGTTGCACGTGGGCTTCTCAGAGACTGCACGTCAGAGGCCGTGTGTGGCAACGACCGTGTTCGTCAGAGACAGTAGATAAGAGACCATCCGATAGAGACCGGTCCGTGAAGGCATCAGGTGGGGAGAATTTTGAATTTTTTTTTGAATATTTCGAAAATTTTCGAAAAATCAAAAAATGCTGGAAATTATCCAAAAAGCGCACAAAACACAAAATTTTTGAAAAATTTCACATTCAAAATTTTTTTAGAATTTTTCAAAAATTTTTGGTTTTCTGCGCTTTTCAGAAAGTTTCCAGCATTTTTTGAGTTTTCGAAAATTTTGAAAAAATTTTCACCAGTCACCCGAAGGAATGCATGCCAGCCTCGGTGAATGCTACAGCCCGTCTCAGCCGGACTCGGTCTCTATCTCACGCTCTTGCTGGCTGCCTCGTTGTGTTCATCAATCGGCCTCTGCAGGACTCGGTGTGTGGCCGACTATCTCTGCCCGTCTCGATCTCTGCCTTACGAGGTGTCTGTTGCACGTGGGCTTCTCAGAGACTGCACGTCAGAGGCCGTGTGTGGCAACGACCGTGTTTGTCAGAGACAGTAGATAAGAGACCTTCCGATAGAGACCGGTCCGTGAAGGCATCAGGTGGGGAGAATTTTGAATTTTTTTTTTGAAAATTTCGAAATTTTTCGAAAAATCAAAAAATGCTGGAAATTATCCAAAAAGCGCACAAAACACAAAATTTTTCAAAAATTTCACATTCAATTTTTTTTTTCGAATTTTTCAAAAATTTTTGGTTTTGTGCGCTTTTCAGAAAGTTTCCAGCATTTTTTGATTTTTCGAAAATTTTGAAAAAATTTTCACAAGTCACCCGAAGGAATGCATGCCGGCCTTGGTGAATGCTACCGCCCGTCTCTGCCCGGCCTCTATCTCACGCTCTTGCTGACTGCCTCGTTGTGTTCATCAATCGGCCTCTGCAGGACTCGGTGTGTGGCCGACTGTCCCTGCCCGTCTCGATCTCTGCCTTACGAGGTGTCTGTTGCACGTGGGCTTCTCAGAGACTGCACGTCAGAGGCCGTGTGTGGCAACGACCGTGTTTGTCAGAGACACAGTAGATAAGAGACCTTCCGATAGAGACCGGTCCGTGAAGGCATCAGGTGGGGAGAATTTTGAATTTTTTTTTTGAAAATTTCGAAAATTTTCGAAAAATCAAAAAATGCTGGAAATTATCCAAAAAGCGCACAAAACACAAAATTTTTCAAAAATTTCACATTCAAATTTTTTTTCGAATTTTTCAAAAATTTTTGGTTTTGTGCGCTTTTCAGAAAGTTTCCAGCATTTTTTGATTTTTCGAAAATTTTGAAAAAATTTTCACAAGTCACCCGAAGGAATGCATGCCGGCCTTGGTGAATGCTACCGCCCGTCTCTGCCCGGCCTCTATCTCACGCTCTTGCTGACTGCCTCGTTGTGTTCATCAATCGGCCTCTGCAGGACTCGGTGTGTGGCCGACTGTCTCTGCCCGTCTCGATCTCTGCCTTACGAGGTGTCTGTTGCACGTGGGCTTCTCAGAGACTGCACGTCAGAGGCCGTGTGTGGCAACGACCGTGTTCGTCAGAGACAGTAGATAAGAGACCATCCGATAGAGACCGGTCCGTGAAGGCATCAGGTGGGGAGAATTTTGAATTTTTTTTTGAATATTTCGAAAATTTTCGAAAAATCAAAAAATGCTGGAAATTATCCAAAAAGCGCACAAAACACAAAATTTTTGAAAAATTTCACATTCAAATTTTTTTTCGAATTTTTCAAAAATTTTTGGTTTTCTGCGCTTTTCAGAAAGTTTCCAGCATTTTTTGAATTTTCGAAAATTTTGAAAACATTTTCACCAGTCACCCGAAGGAATGCATGCCAGCCTCAGTGAATGCTACAGCCCGTCTCAGCCGGACTCGGTCTCTATCTCACGCTCTTGCTGACTGCCTCGTTGTGTTCATCAATCGGCCTCTGCAGGACTCGGTGTGTGGCCGACTGTCTCTGCCCGTCTCGATCTCTGCCTTACGAGGTGTCTGTTGCACGTGGGCTTCTCAGAGACTGCACGTCAGAGGCCGTGTGTGGCAACGACCGTGTTTGTCAGAGACAGTAGATAAGAGACCTTCCGATAGAGACCGGTCCGTGAAGGCATCAGGTGGGGAGAATTTTGAATTTTTTTTTTGAAAATTTCGAAAATTTTTGAAAAATCAAAAAATGCTGGAAATTATCCAAAAAGCGCACAAAACACAAAATTTTTCAAAAATTTCACATTCAAATTTTTTTCGAATTTTTCAAAAATTTTTGGTTTTGTGCGCTTTTCAGAAAGTTTCCAGCATTTTTTGATTTTTCGAAAATTTTGAAAAAATTTTCACAAGTCACCCGAAGGAATGCATGCCGGCCTTGGTGAATGCTACCGCCCGTCTCTGCCCGGCCACTATCTCACGCTCTTGCTGACTGCCTCGTTGTGTTCATCAATCGGCCTCTGCAGGACTCGGTGTGTGGCCGACTCTCTGCCCGTCTCGATCTCTGCCTTACGAGGTGTCTGTTGCACGTGGGCTTCTCAGAGACTGCACGTCAGAGGCCGTGTGTGGCAACGACCGTGTTCGTCAGAGACAGTAGATAAGAGACCATCCGATAGAGACCGGTCCGTGAAGGCATCAGGTGGGGAGAATTTTGAATTTTTTTTTGAATATTTCGAAAATTTTCGAAAAATCAAAAAATGCTGGAAATTATCCAAAAAGCGCACAAAACACAAAATTTTTGAAAAATTTCACATTCAAAATTTTTTTCGAATTTTTCAAAAATTTTTGGTTTTCTGCGCTTTTCAGAAAGTTTCCAGCATTTTTTGAGTTTTCGAAAATTTTGAAAAAATTTTCATCAGTCACCCGAAGGAATGCATGCCAGCCTCGGTGAATGCTACAGCCCGTCTCAGCCGGACTCGGTCTCTATCTCACGCTCTTGCTGACTGCCTCGTTGTGTTCATCAATCGGCCTCTGCAGGACTCGGTGTGTGGCCGACTATCTCTGCCCGTCTCGATCTCTGCCTTACGAGGTCTGTTGCACGTGGGCTTCTCAGAAACTGCACGTCAGAGGCCGTGTGTGGCAACGACCGTGTTCGTCAGAGACAGTAGATAAGAGATCTTCCGATAGAGACCGGTCCGTGAAGGCATCAGGTGGGGAGAATTTTGAATTTTTTTTTTGAAAATTTCGAAAATTTTCGAAAAATCAAAAAATGCTGGAAATTATCCAAAAAGCGCACAAAACACAAAATTTTTCAAAAATTTCACATTCAAATTTTTTTTCGAATTTTTCAAAAATTTTTGGTTTTGTGCGCTTTTCAGAAAGTTTCCAGCATTTTTTTAATTTTCGAAAATTTTGAAAAAATTTTCACAAGTCACCCGAAGGAATGCATGCCAGGCTCGGTGAATGCTACAGCCCGTGTCAGCCGGACGCGGCCTCTATCTCACGGTCTTCCTGACTGCCTCGTTGTGTTCATCAATCGGCCTCTGCAGGACTCGGTGTTTGGCCGACTGTCTCTGCCCGTCTCGATCTCTGCCTTACGAGGTGTCTGTTGCAAGTGGGCTTCTCAGAGACTGCACGTCAGAGGCCGTGTGTGCCAACGACCGTGTTCGTCAGAGACAGTAGATAAGAGACCATCCGATACAGACCGGTCCGTGAAGGCATCAGGTGGGGAGAATTTTGAATTTTTTTTTTGAAAATTTCGAAAATTTTCGAAAAATCAAAAAATGCTGGAAATTATCCAAAAAGCGCACAAAACACAAAATTTTTCAAAAATTTCACATTCAAATTTTTTTTCGAATTTTTCAAAAATTTTTGGTTTTGTGCGCTTTTCAGAAAGTTTCCAGCATTTTTTGATTTTTCGAAAATTTTGAAAAAATTTTCACAAGTCACCCGAAGGAATGCATGCCGGCCTTGGTGAATGCTACCGCCCGTCTCTGCCCGGCCTCTATCTCACGCTCTTGCTGACTGCCTCGTTGTGTTCATCAATCGGCCTCTGCAGGACTCGGTGTGTGGCCGACTGTCTCTGCCCGTCTCGATCTCTGCCTTACGAGGTGTCTGTTGCACGTGGGCTTCTCAGAGACTGCACGTCAGAGGCCGTGTGTGGCAACGACCGTGTTTGTCAGAGACACAGTAGATAAGAGACCTTCCGATAGAGACCGGTCCGTGAAGGCATCAGGTGGGGAGAATTTTGAATTTTTTTTTTGAAAATTTCGAAAATTTTCGAAAAATCAAAAAATGCTGGAAATTATCCAAAAAGCGCTCAAAACACAAAATTTTTCAAAAATTTCACATTCAAATTTTTTTTCGAATTTTTCAAAAATTTTTGGTTTTCTGCGCTTTTCAGAAAGTTTCCAGCATTTTTTGATTTTTCGAAAATTTTGAAAAAAATTTCACAAGTCACCCGAAGGAATGCATGCCGGCCTTGGTGAATGCTACCGCCCGTCTCTGCCCGGCCTCTATCTCACGCTCTTGCTGACTGCCTCGTTGTGTTCATCAATCGGCCTCTGCAGGACTCGGTGTGTGGCCGACTGTCTCTGCCCGTCTCGATCTCTGCCTTACGAGGTGTCTGTTGCAAGTGGGCTTCTCAGAGACTGCACGTCAGAGGCCGTGTGTGCCAACGACCGTGTTCGTCAGAGACAGTAGATAAGAGACCATCCGATACAGACCGGTCCGTGAAGGCATCAGGTGGGGAGAATTTTGAATTTTTTTTTTGAAAATTTCGAAAATTTTCGAAAAATCAAAAAATGCTGGAAATTATCCAAAAAGCGCACAAAACTAAAAATTTTTGAAAAATTTCACATTCAAATTTTATTTCGATTTTTTCAAAAAAATTTGGTTTTGTGCGCTTTTCAGAAAGTTTCCAGCATTTTTTGAATTTTCGAAAATTTTGAAAAAATTTTCACCAGTCACCCGAAGGAATGCATGCCAGCCTCGGTGAATGCTACAGCCCGTCTCAGCCGGACTCGGCCTCTATCTCACGCTCTTGCTGACTGCCTCGTTGTGTTCATCAATCGGCCTCTGCAGGACTCGGTGTGTGGCCGACTGTCTCTGCCCGTCTCGATCTCTGCCTTACGAGGTGTCTGTTGCACGTGGGCTTCTCAGAGACTGCACGTCAGAGGCCGTGTGTGGCAACGAATGTGTTCGTCAGAGACCGTAGATAAGAGACCTTCCGATAGAGACCGGTCCGTGAAGGCATCAGGTGGGGAGAATTTTGAATTTTTTTTTTGAAAATTTCGAAAATTTTCGAAAAATCAAAAAATGCTGGTAATTATCCAAAAAGCGCTCAAAACACAAAATTTTTGAAAAATTTCACATTCAAAATTTTTTTCGAATTTTTCAAAAATTTTTGGTTTTCTGCGCTTTTCAGAAAGTTTCCAGCATTTCTTGATTTTTCGAAAATTTTGAAAAAATTTTCACAAGTCACCCGAAGGAATGCATGCCAGCCTCGGTGAATGCTACAGCCCGTCTCAGCCGGACTCGGCCTCTATCTCACGCTCTTGCTGACTGCCTCGTTGTGTTCATCAATCGGCCTCTGCAGGACTCGGTGTGTGGCCGACTGTCTCTGCCCGTCTCGATCTCTGCCTTACGAGGTGTCTGTTGCACGTGGGCTTCTCAGAGACTGCACGTCAGAGGCCGTGTGTGGCAACGACCGTGTTCGTCAGAGACAGTAGATAAGAGACCATCCGATAGAGACCGGTCCGTGAAGGCATCAGGTGGGGAGAATTTTGAAATTTTTTTTTGAAAATTTCGAAAATTTTCGAAAAATCAAAAAATGCTGGAAATTATCCAAAAAGCGCACAAAACTAAAAAATTTTGAAAAATTTCACATTCAAATTTTATTTCGAATTTTTCAAAAAAATTTGGTTTTGTGCGCTTTTCAGAAAGTTTCCAGCATTTTTTGAATTTTCGAAAATTTTGAAAAAATTTTCACCAGTCACCCGAAGGAATGCATGCCAGCCTCGGTGAATGCTACAGCCCGTCTCAGCCGTACTCGGCCTCTATCTCACGCTCTTGCTGACTGCCTCGTTGTGTTCATCAATCGGCCTCTGCAGGACTCGGTGTGTGGCCGACTGTCTCTGCCCGTCTCGATCTCTGCCTTACGAGGTGTCTGTTGCACGTGGGCTTCTCAGAGACTGCACGTCAGAGGCCGTGTGTGGCAACGACCGTGTTTGTCAGAGACAGTAGATAAGAGACCTTCCGATAGAGACCGGTCCGTGAAGGCATCAGGTGGGGAGAATTTTGAATTTTTTTTTTTGAAAATTTCGAAAATTTTCGAAAAATCAAAAAATGCTGGAAATTATCCAAAAAGCGCACAAAACACAAAATTTTTCAAAAATTTCACATTCAAATTTTTTTCGAATTTTTCAAAAATTTTTGGTTTTGTGCGCTTTTCAGAAAGTTTCCAGCATTTTTTGATTTTTCGAAAATTTTGAAAAAATTTTCACAAGTCACCCGAAGGAATGCATGCCGGCCTTGGTGAATGCTACCGCCCGTCTCTGCCCGGCCTCTATCTCACGCTCTTGCTGACTGCCTCGTTGTGTTCATCAATCGGCCTCTGCAGGACTCGGTGTGTGGCCGACTGTCTCTGCCCGTCTCGATCTCTGCCTTACGAGGTGTCTGTTGCACGTGGGCTTCTCAGAGACTGCACGTCAGAGGCCGTGTGTGGCAACGACCGTGTTTGTCAGAGACACAGTAGATAAGAGACCTTCCGATAGAGAACGGTCCGTGAAGGCATCAGGTGGGGAGAATTTTGAATTTTTTTTTTGAAAATTTCGAAAATTTTCGAAAAATCAAAAAATGCTGGAAATTATCCAAAAAGCGCTCAAAACACAAAATTTTTCAAAAATTTCACATTCAAATTTTTTTTCGAATTTTTCAAAAATTTTTGGTTTTCTGCGCTTTTCAGAAAGTTTCCAGCATTTTTTGATTTTTCGAAAATTTTGAAAAAAATTTCACAAGTCACCCGAAGGAATGCATGCCGGCCTTGGTGAATGCTACCGCCCGTCTCTGCCCGGCCTCTATCTCACGCTCTTGCTGACTGCCTCGTTGTGTTCATCAATCGGCCTCTGCAGGACTCGGTGTGTGGCCGACTGTCTCTGCCCGTCTCGATCTCTGCCTTACGAGGTGTCTGTTGCAAGTGGGCTTCTCAGAGACTGCACGTCAGAGGCCGTGTGTGCCAACGACCGTGTTCGTCAGAGACAGTAGATAAGAGACCATCCGATACAGACCGGTCCGTGAAGGCATCAGGTGGGGAGAATTTTGAATTTTTTTTTTGAAAATTTCGAAAATTTTCGAAAAATCAAAAAATGCTGGAAATTATCCAAAAAGCGCACAAAACTAAAAATTTTTGAAAAATTTCACATTCAAATTTTATTTCGATTTTTTCAAAAAAATTTGGTTTTGTGCGCTTTTCAGAAAGTTTCCAGCATTTTTTGAATTTTCGAAAATTTTGAAAAAATTTTCACCAGTCACCCGAAGGAATGCATGCCAGCCTCGGTGAATGCTACAGCCCGTCTCAGCCGGACTCGGCCTCTATCTCACGCTCTTGCTGACTGCCTCGTTGTGTTCATCAATCGGCCTCTGCAGGACTCGGTGTGTGGCCGACTGTCTCTGCCCGTCTCGATCTCTGCCTTACGAGGTGTCTGTTGCACGTGGGCTTCTCAGAGACTGCACGTCAGAGGCCGTGTGTGGCAACGAATGTGTTCGTCAGAGACCGTAGATAAGAGACCTTCCGATAGAGACCGGTCCGTGAAGGCATCAGGTGGGGAGAATTTTGAATTTTTTTTTTGAAAATTTCGAAAATTTTCGAAAAATCAAAAAATGCTGGTAATTATCCAAAAAGCGCTCAAAACACAAAATTTTTGAAAAATTTCACATTCAAAATTTTTTTCGAATTTTTCAAAAATTTTTGGTTTTCTGCGCTTTTCAGAAAGTTTCCAGCATTTTTTGATTTTTCGAAAATTTTGAAAAAATTTTCACAAGTCACCCGAAGGAATGCATGCCAGCCTCGGTGAATGCTACAGCCCGTCTCAGCCGGACTCGGCCTCTATCTCACGCTCTTGCTGACTGCCTCGTTGTGTTCATCAATCGGCCTCTGCAGGACTCGGTGTGTGGCCGACTGTCTCTGCCCGTCTCGATCTCTGCCTTACGAGGTGTCTGTTGCACGTGGGCTTCTCAGAGACTGCACGTCAGAGGCCGTGTGTGGCAACGACCGTGTTCGTCAGAGACAGTAGATAAGAGACCATCCGATAGAGACCGGTCCGTGAAGGCATCAGGTGGGGAGAATTTTGAATTTTTTTTTGAAAATTTCGAAAATTTTCGAAAAATCAAAAAATGCTGGAAATTATCCAAAAAGCGCACAAAACTAAAAATTTTTGAAAAATTTCACATTCAAATTTTATTTCGAATTTTTCAAAAAAATTTGGTTTTGTGCGCTTTTCAGAAAGTTTCCAGCATTTTTTGAATTTTCGAAAATTTTGAAAAAATTTTCACCAGTCACCCGAAGGAATGCATGCCAGCCTCGGTGAATGCTACAGCCCGTCTCAGCCGTACTCGGCCTCTATCTCACGCTCTTGCTGACTGCCTCGTTGTGTTCATCAATCGGCCTCTGCAGGACTCGGTGTGTGGCCGACTGTCTCTGCCCGTCTCGATCTCTGCCTTACGAGGTGTCTGTTGCACGTGGGCTTCTCAGAGACTGCACGTCAGAGGCCGTGTGTGGCAACGACCGTGTTTGTCAGAGACAGTAGATAAGAGACCTTCCGATAGAGACCGGTCCGTGAAGGCATCAGGTGGGGAGAATTTTGAATTTTTTTTTTGAAAATTTCGAAAATTTTCGAAAAATCAAAAAATGCTGGAAATTATCCAAAAAGCGCACAAAACACAAAATTTTTCAAAAATTTCACATTCAAATTTTTTTCGAATTTTTCAAAAATTTTTGGTTTTGTGCGCTTTTCAGAAAGTTTCCAGCATTTTTTGATTTTTCGAAAATTTTGAAAAAATTTTCACAAGTCACCCGAAGGAATGCATGCCGGCCTTGGTGAATGCTACCGCCCGTCTCTGCCCGGCCTCTATCTCACGCTCTTGCTGACTGCCTCGTTGTGTTCATCAATCGGCCTCTGCAGGACTCGGTGTGTGGCCGACTGTCTCTGCCCGTCTCGATCTCTGCCTTACGAGGTGTCTGTTGCACGTGGGCTTCTCAGAGACTGCACGTCAGAGGCCGTGTGTGGCAACGACCGTGTTCGTCAGAGACAGTAGATAAGAGACCATCCGATAGAGACCGGTCCGTGAAGGCATCAGGTGGGGAGAATTTTGAATTTTTTTTTGAATATTTCGAAAATTTTCGAAAAATCAAAAAATGCTGGAAATTATCCAAAAAGCGCACAAAACACAAAATTTTTGAAAAATTTCACATTCAAAATTTTTTTCGAATTTTTCAAAAATTTTTGGTTTTCTGCGCTTTTCAGAAAGTTTCCAGCATTTTTTGAGTTTTCGAAAATTTTGAAAAAATTTTCACCAGTCACCCGAAGGAATGCATGCCAGCCTCGGTGAATGCTACAGCCCGTCTCAGCCGGACTCGGTCTCTATCTCACGCTCTTGCTGACTGCCTCGTTGTGTTCATCAATCGGCCTCTGCAGGACTCGGTGTGTGGCCGACTATCTCTGCCCGTCTCGATCTCTGCCTTACGAGGTCTGTTGCACGTGGGCTTCTCAGAAACTGCACGTCAGAGGCCGTGTGTGGCAACGACCGTGTTTGTCAGAGACAGTAGATAAGAGACCTTCCGATAGAGACCGGTCCGTGAAGGCATCAGGTGGGGAGAATTTTGAATTTTTTTTTTGAAAATTTCGAAAATTTTCGAAAAATCAAAAAATGCTGGAAATTATCCAAAAAGCGCACAAAACACAAAATTTTTGAAAAATTTCACATTCAAAATTTTTTTCGAATTTTTCAAAAATTTTTGGTTTTGTGCGCTTTTCAGAAAGTTTCCAGCATTTTTTGAATTTTCGAAAATTTTGAAAACATTTTCACCAGTCACCCGAAGGAATGCATGCCAGCCTCAGTGAATGCTACAGCCCGTCTCAGCCGGACTCGGTCTCTATCTCACGCTCTTGCTGACTGCCTCGTTGTGTTCATCAATCGGCCTCTGCAGGACTCGGTGTGTGGCCGACTGTCTCTGCCCGTCTCGATCTCTGCCTTACGAGGTGTCTGTTGCACGTGGGCTTCTCAGAGACTGCACGTCAGAGGCCGTGTGTGGCAACGACCGTGTTCGTCAGAGACAGTAGATAAGAGACCTTCCGATAGAGACCGGTCCGTGAAGGCATCAGGTGGGGAGAATTTTGAATTTTTTTTTTGAAAATTTCGAAAATTTTCGAAAAATCAAAAAATGCTGGAAATTATCCAAAAAGCGCACAAAACACAAAATTTTTCAAAAATTTCACATTCAAATTTTTTTTCGAATTTTTCAAAAATTTTTGGTTTTGTGCGCTTTTCAGAAAGTTTCCAGCATTTTTTTAATTTTCGAAAATTTTGAAAAAATTTTCACAAGTCACCCGAAGGAATGCATGCCAGGCTCGGTGAATGCTACAGCCCGTGTCAGCCGGACGCGGCCTCTATCTCACGGTCTTCCTGACTGCCTCGTTGTGTTCATCAATCGGCCTCTGCAGGACTCGGTGTTTGGCCGACTGACTCTGCCCGTCTCGATCTCTGCCTTACGAGGTGTCTGTTGCACGTGGGCTTCTCAGAGACTGCACGTCAGAGGCCGTGTGTGGCAACGACCGTGTTCGTCAGAGACAGTAGATAAGAGACCTTCCGATAGAGACCGGTCCGTGAAGGCATCAGGTGGGGAGAATTTTGATTTTTTTTTTTGAAAATTTCGAAAATTTTCGAAAAATCAAAAAATGCTGGAAATTATCCAAAAAGCCCACAAAACACAAAATTTTTCAAAAATTTCACATTCAAATTTTTTTTCGAATTTTTCAAAAATTTTTGGTTTTGTGCGCTTTTCAGAAAGTTTCCAGCATTTCTTGATTTTTCGAAAATTTTGAAAAAATTTTCACAAGTCACCCGAAGGAATGCAGGCCGGCCTTGGTGAATGCTACCGCCCGTCTCTGCCCGTCCTCTATCTCACGCTCTTGCTGACTGCCTCGTTGTGTTCATCAATCGGCCTCTGCAGGACTCGGTGTGTGGCCGACTGTCTCTGCCCGTCTCGATCTCTGCCTTACGAGGTGTCTGTTGCACGTGGGCTTCTCAGAGACTGCACGTCAGAGGCCGTGTGTGGCAACGACCGTGTTCGTCAGAGACAGTAGATAAGAGACCATCCGATAGAGACCGGTCCGTGAAGGCATCAGGTGTGGAGAATTTAGAATTTTTTTTTGAAAATTTCGAAAATTTTCGAAAAATCAAAAAATGTTGGTAATTATCCAAAAAGCGCTCGAAACACAAAATTTTTGAAAAATTTCACATTCAAAATTTTTTTCGAATTTTTCAAAAATTTTTGGTTTTCTGCGCTTTTCAGAAAGTTTCCAGCATTTTTTGAGTTTTCGAAAATTTTGAAAAAATTTTCACCAGTCACCCGAAGGAATGCATGCCAGCCTCGGTGAATGCTACAGCCCGTCTCAGCCGGACTCGGTCTCTATCTCACGCTCTTGCTGACTGCCTCGTTGTGTTCATCAATCGGCCTCTGCAGGACTCGGTGTGTGGCCGACTATCTCTGCCCGTCTCGATCTCTGCCTTACGAGGTGTCTGTTGCACGTGGGCTTCTCAGAGACTGCACGTCAGAGGCCGTGTGTGGCAACGACCGTGTTTGTCAGAGACAGTAGATAAGAGACCTTCCGATAGAGACCGGTCCGTGAAGGCATCAGGTGGGGAGAATTTTGAATTTTTTTTTTTAAAATTTCGAAAATTTTCGAAAAATCAAAAAATGCTGGAAATTATCCAAAAAGCGCACAAAACACAAAATTTTTGAAAAATTTCACATTCAAAATTTTTTTCGAATTTTTCAAAAATTTTTGGTTTTCTGCGCTTTTCAGAAAGTTTCCAGCATTTTTTGAATTTTCGAAAATTTTGAAAACATTTTCACCAGTCACCCGAAGGAATGCATGCCAGCCTCAGTGAATGCTACAGCCCGTCTCAGCCGGACTCGGTCTCTATCTCACGCTCTTGCTGACTGCCTCGTTGTGTTCATCAATCGGCCTCTGCAGGACTCGGTGTGTGGCCGACTGTCTCTGCCCGTCTCGATCTCTGCCTTACGAGGTGTCTGTTGCACGTGGGCTTCTCAGAGACTGCACGTCAGAGGCCGTGTGTGGCAACGACCGTGTTCGTCAGAGACAGTAGATAAGAGACCTTCCGATAGAGACCGGTCCGTGAAGGCATCAGGTGGGGAGAATTTTGAATTTTTTTTTTGAAAATTTCGAAAATTTTCGAAAAATCAAAAAATGCTGGAAATTATCCAAAAAGCGCACAAAACACAAAATTTTTCAAAAATTTCACATTCAAATTTTTTTTCGAATTTTTCAAAAATTTTTGGTTTTGTGCGCTTTTCAGAAAGTTTCCAGCATTTTTTTAATTTTCGAAAATTTTGAAAAAATTTTCACAAGTCACCCGAAGGAATGCATGCCAGGCTCGGTGAATGCCACAGCCCGTGTCAGCCGGACGCGGCCTCTATCTCACGGTCTTCCTGACTGCCTCGTTGTGTTCATCAATCGGCCTCTGCAGGACTCGGTGTTTGGCCGACTGTCTCTGCCCGTCTCGATCTCTGCCTTACGAGGTGTCTGTTGCACGTGGGCTTCTCAGAGACTGCACGTCAGAGGCCGTGTGTGGCAACGACCGTGTTCGTCAGAGACAGTAGATAAGAGACCTTCCGATAGAGACCGGTCCGTGAAGGCATCAGGTGGGGAGAATTTTGATTTTTTTTTTTGAAAATTTCGAAAATTTTCGAAAAATCAAAAAATGCTGGAAATTATCCAAAAAGCCCACAAAACACAAAATTTTTCAAAAATTTCACATTCAAATTTTTTTTCGAATTTTTCAAAAATTTTTGGTTTTGTGCGCTTTTCAGAAAGTTTCCAGCATTTCTTGATTTTTCGAAAATTTTGAAAAAATTTTCACAAGTCACCCGAAGGAATGCATGCCGGCCTTGGTGAATGCTACCGCCCGTCTCTGCCCGGCCTCTATCTCACGCTCTTGCTGACTGCCTCGTTGTGTTCATCAATCGGCCTCTGCAGGACTCGGTGTGTGGCCGACTGTCTCTGCCCGTCTCGATCTCTGCCTTACGAGGTGTCTGTTGCACGTGGGCTTCTCAGAGACTGCACGTCAGAGGCCGTGTGTGGCAACGACCGTGTTCGTCAGAGACAGTAGATAAGAGACCATCCGATAGAGACCGGTCCGTGAAGGCATCAGGTGGGGAGAATTTAGATTTTTTTTTTGAAAATTTCGAAAATTTTCGAAAAATCAAAAAATGTTGGTAATTATCCAAAAAGCGCTCGAAACACAAAATTTTTGAAAAATTTCACTTTCAAAATTTTTTTCGAATTTTTCAAAAATTTTTGGTTTTCTGCGCTTTTCAGAAAGTTTCCAGCATTTTTTGAATTTTCGAAAATTTTGAAAAAATTTTCACCAGTCACCCGAAGGAATGCATGCCAGCCTCAGTGATTGCTACAGCCCGTCTCAGCCGGACTCGGTCTCTATCTCACGCTCTTGCTGACTGCCTCGTTGTGTTCATCAATCGGCCTCTGCAGGACTCGGTGTGTGGCCGACTGTCTCTGCCCGTCTCGATCTCTGCCTTACGAGGTGTCTGTTGCACGTGGGCTTCTCATAGACTGCACGTCAGAGGCCGTGTGTGGCAACGACCGTGTTCGTCAGAGACAGTAGATAAGAGACCTTCCGATAGAGACCGGTCCGTGAAGGCATCAGGTGGGGAGAATTTTGAATTTTTTTTTTGAAAATTTCGAAAATTTTCGAAAAATCAAAAAATGCTGGAAATTATCCAAAAAGCGCACAAAACACAAAATTTTTCAAAAATTTCACATTCAAATTTTTTTCGAATTTTTCAAAAAATTTTGGTTTTGTGCGCTTTTCAGAAAGTTTCCAGCATTTTTTTAATTTTCGAAAATTTTGAAAAAATTTTCACAAGTCACCCGAAGGAATGCATGCCAGGCTCGGTGAATGCTACAGCCCGTGTCAGCCGGACGCGGCCTCTATCTCACGGTCTTCCTGACTGCCTCGTTGTGTTCATCAATCGGCCTCTGCAGGACTCGGTGTTTGGCCGACTGTCTCTGCCCGTCTCGATCTCTGCCTTACGAGGTGCCTGTTGCAAGTGGGCCTCTCAGAGACTGCACGTCAGAGGCCGTGTGTGGCAACGACCGTGTTCGTCAGAGACAGTAGATAAGAGACCATCCGATAGAGACCGGTCCGTGAAGGCATCAGGTGGGGAGAATTTTGAATTTTTTTTTTGAAAATTTCGAAAATTTTCGAAAAATCAAAAAATGCTGGAAATTATCCAAAAAGCGCACAAAACTAAAAAATTTTGAAAAATTTAACATTCAAATTTTATTTCGAATTTTTCAAAAAAATTTGGTTTTGTGCGCTTTTCAGAAAGTTTCCAGCATTTTTTGAATTTTCGAAAATTTTGAAAAAATTTTCACCAGTCACCCGAAGGAATGCATGCCAGCCTCGGTGAATGCTACAGCCCGTCTCAGCCGGACTCGGCCTCTATCTCACGCTCTTGCTGACTGCCTCGTTGTGTTCATCAATCGGCCTCTGCAGGACTCGGTGTGTGGCCGACTGTCTCTGCCCGTCTCGATCTCTGCCTTACGAGGTGTCTGTTGCACGTGGGCTTCTCATAGACTGCACGTCAGAGGCCGTGTGTGGCAACGACCGTGTTCGTCAGAGACAGTAGATAAGAGACCTTCCGATAGAGACCGGTCCGTGAAGGCATCAGGTGGGGAGAATTTTGAATTTTTTTTTTGAAAATTTCGAAAATTTTCGAAAAATCAAAAAATGCTGGAAATTATCCAAAAAGCGCACAAAACACAAAATTTTTCAAAAATTTAACATTCAAATTTTTTTTCGAATTTTTCAAAAATTTTTGGTTTTGTGCGCTTTTCAGAAAGTTTCCAGCATTTTTTGAATTTTCGAAAATTTTGAAAAAAATTTCACCAGTCACCCGAAGAAATGCATGCCAGCCTCGGTGAATGCTACAGCCCGTCTCATCCGGACTCGGTCTCTATCTCACGCTCTTGCTGACTGCCTCGTTGTGTTCATCAATCGGCCTCTGCAGGACTCGGTGTGTGGCCGACTGTCTCTGCCCGTCTCGATCTCTGCCTTACGAGGTGTCTGTTGCACGTGGGCTTCTCAGAGACTGCACGTCAGAGGCCGTGTGTGGCAACGACCGTGTTCGTCAGAGACAGTAGATAAGAGACCTTCCGATAGAGACCGGTCCGTGAAGGCATCAGGTGGGGAGAATTTTGAATTTTTTTTTTGAAAATTTCGAAAATTTTCGAAAAATCAAAAAATGCTGGAAATTATCCAAAAAGCTCACAAAACACAAAATTTATCAAAAATTACACATTCAAATTTTTTTCCGAATTTTTCAAAAATTTTTGGTTTTCTGCGCTTTTCAGAAAGTTTCCAGCATTTTTTGAATTTTCGAAAATTTTGAAAAAATTTTCACAAGTCACCCGAAGGAATGCATGCCAGGCTCGGTGAATGCTACAGCCCGTGTCAGCCGGACGCGGCCTCTATCTCACGGTCTTCCTGACTGCCTCGTTGTGTTCATCAATCGGCCTCTGCAGGACTCGGTGTTTGGCCGACTGTCTCTGCCCGTCACGATCTCTGCCTTACGAGGTGTCTGTTGCAAGTGGGCTTCTCAGAGACTGCACGTCAGAGGCCGTGTGTGGCAACGACCGTGTTCGTCAGAGAAAGTAGATAAGAGACCATCCTATAGAGACCGGTCCGTGAAGGCATCAGGTGGGGAGAATTTTGAATTTTTTTTTTGAAAATTTCGAAAATTTTCGAAAAATCAAAAAATGCTGGAAATTATCCAAAAAGCGCACAAAACTAAAAAATTTTGAAAATTTTCACATTCAAATTTTATTTCGAATTTTTCAAAAAAATTTGGTTTTGTGCGCTTTTCAGAAAGTTACCAGCATTTTTTGAATTTTCGAAAATTTTGAAAAAATTTTCACCAGTCACCCGAAGGAATGCATGCCAGCCTCGGTGAATGCTACAGCCCGTCTCAGCCGGACTCGGCCTCTATCTCACGCTCTTGCTGACTGCCTCGTTGTGTTCATCAATCGGCCTCTGCAGGACTCGGTGTGTGGCCGACTGTCTCTGCCCGTCTCGATCTCTGCCTTACGAGGTGTCTGTTGCACGTGGGCTTCTCAGAGACTGCACGTCAGAGGCCGTGTGTGGCAACGACCGTGTTCGTCAGAGACAGTAGATAAGAGACCTTCCGATAGAGACCGGTCCGTGAAGGCATCAGGTGGGGAGAATTTTGAATTTTTTTTTTGAAAATTTCGAAAATTTTCGAAAAATCAAAAAATGCTGGAAATTATCCAAAAAGCGCACAAAACACAAAATTTTTCAAAAATTTCACATTCAAATTTTTTTTCGAATTTTTCAAAATTTTTTGGTTTTGTGCGCTTTTCAGAAAGTTTCCAGCATTTTTTGATTTTTCGAAAATTTTGAAAAAATTTTCACAAGTCACCCGAAGGAATGCATGCCGGCCTTGGTGAATGCTACCGCCCGTCTCTGCCCGGCCTCTATCTCACGCTCTTGCTGACTGCCTCGTTGTGTTCATCAATCGGCCTCTGCAGGACTCGGTGTGTGGCCGACTGTCTGCCCGTCTCGATCTCTGCCTTACGAGGTGTCTGTTGCACGTGGGCTTCTCAGAGACTGCACGTCAGAGGCCGTGTGTGGCAACGACCGTGTTCGTCAGAGACAGTAGATAAGAGACCATCCGATAGAGACCGGTCCGTGAAGGCATCAGGTGGGGAGAATTTAGAATTTTTTTTTGAAAATTTCGAAAATTTTCGAAAAATCAAAAAATGTTGGTAATTATCCAAAAAGCGCTCGAAACACAAAATTTTTGAAAAATTTCACATTCAAATTTTTTTTCGAATTTTTCAAAAATTTTTGGTTTTCTGCGCTTTTCAGAAAGTTTCCAGCATTTTTTGAATTTTCGAAAATTTTGAAAAAATTTTCACCAGTCACCCGAAGGAATGCATGCCAGCCTCAGTGATTGCTACAGCCCGTCTCAGCCGGACTCGGTCTCTATCTCACGCTCTTGCTGACTGCCTCGTTGTGTTCATCAATCGGCCTCTGCAGGACTCGGTGTGTGGCCGACTGTCTCTGCCCGTCTCGATCTCTGCCTTACGAGGTGTCTGTTGCACGTGGGCTTCTCATAGACTGCACGTCAGAGGCCGTGTGTGGCAACGACCGTGTTCGTCAGAGACAGTAGATAAGAGACCTTCCGATAGCGACCGGTCCGTGAAGGCATCAGGTGGGGAGAATTTTGAATTTTTTTTTTGAAAATTTCGAAAATTTTCGAAAAATCAAAAAATGCTGGAAATTATACAAAAAGCGCACAAAACACAAAATTTTTCAAAAATTTCACATTCAAATTTTTTTCGAATTTTTCAAAAATTTTTGGTTTTGTGCGCTTTTCAGAAAGTTTCCAGCATTTTTTGAATTTTCGAAAATTTTGAAAAAAATTTCACCAGTCACCCGAAGAAATGCATGCCAGCCTCGGTGAATGCTACAGCCCGTCTCATCCGGACTCGGTCTCTATCTCACGCTCTTGCTGACTGCCTCGTTGTGTTCATCAATCGGCCTCTGCAGGACTCGGTGTGTGGCCGACTGTCTCTGCCCGTCTCGATCTCTGCCTTACGAGGTGTCTGTTGCACGTGGGCTTCTCAGAGACTGCACGTCAGAGGCCGTGTGTGGCAACGACCGTGTTCGTCAGAGACAGTAGATAAGAGACCTTCCGATAGAGACCGGTCCGTGAAGGCATCAGGTGGGGAGAATTTTGAATTTTTTTTTTGAAAATTTCGAAAATTTTCGAAAAATCAAAAAATGCTGGAAATTATCCAAAAAGCTCACAAAACACAAAATTTATCAAAAATTACACATTCAAATTTTTTTCCGAATTTTTCAAAAATTTTTGGTTTTCTGCGCTTTTCAGAAAGTTTCCAGCATTTTTTGAATTTTCGAAAATTTTGAAAAAATTTTCACAAGTCACCCGAAGGAATGCATGCCAGGCTCGGTGAATGCTACAGCCCGTGTCAGCCGGACGCGGCCTCTATCTCACGGTCTTCCTGACTGCCTCGTTGTGTTCATCAATCGGCCTCTGCAGGACTCGGTGTTTGGCCGACTGTCTCTGCCCGTCTCGATCTCTGCCTTACGAGGTGTCTGTTGCAAGTGGGCTTCTCAGAGACTGCACGTCAGAGGCCGTGTGTGGCAACGACCGTGTTCGTCAGAGACAGTAGATAAGAGACCATCCTATAGAGACCGGTCCGTGAAGGCATCAGGTGGGGAGAATTTTGAATTTTTTTTTTGAAAATTTCGAAAATTTTCGAAAAATCAAAAAATGCTGGAAATTATCCAAAAAGCGCACAAAACTAAAAATTTTTGAAAAATTTCACATTCAAATTTTATTTCGAATTTTTCAAAAAAATTTGGTTTTGTGCGCTTTTCAGAAAGTTACCAGCATTTTTTGAATTTTCGAAAATTTTGAAAAAATTTTCACCAGTCACCCGAAGGAATGCATGCCAGCCTCGGTGAATGCTACAGCCCGTCTCAGCCGGACTCGGCCTCTATCTCACGCTCTTGCTGACTGCCTCGTTGTGTTCATCAATCGGCCTCTGCAGGACTCGGTGTGTGGCCGACTGTCTCTGCCCGTCTCGATCTCTGCCTTACGAGGTGTCTGTTGCACGTGGGCTTCTCAGAGACTGCACGTCAGAGGCCGTGTGTGGCAACGAATGTGTTCGTCAGAGACCGTAGATAAGAGACCTTCCGATAGAGACCGGTCCGTGAAGGCATCAGGTGGGGAGAATTTTGAATTTTTTTTTTGAAAATTTCGAAAATTTTCGAAAAATCAAAAAATGCTGGAAATTATCCAAAAAGCGCACAAAACACAAAATTTTTCAAAAATTTCACATTCAAATTTTTTTTCGAATTTTTCAAAATTTTTTGGTTTTGTGCGCTTTTCAGAAAGTTTCCAGCATTTTTTGATTTTTCGAAAATTTTGAAAAAATTTTCACAAGTCACCCGAAGGAATGCATGCCGGCCTTGGTGAATGCTACCGCCCGTCTCTGCCCGGCCTCTATCTCACGCTCTTGCTGACTGCCTCGTTGTGTTCATCAATCGGCCTCTGCAGGACTCGGTGTGTGGCCGACTGTCTGCCCGTCTCGATCTCTGCCTTACGAGGTGTCTGTTGCAAGTGGGCTTCTCAGAGACTGCACGTCAGAGGCCGTGTGTGGCAACGACCGTGTTCGTCAGAGACAGTAGATAAGAGACCATCCGATAGAGACCGGTCCGTGAAGGCATCAGGTGGGGAGAATTTTGAATTTTTTTTTTGAAAATTTCGAAAATTTTCGAAAAATCAAAAAATGCTGGAAATTATCCAAAAAGCGCACAAAACACAAAATTTTTGAAAAATTTCACATTCAAAATTTTTTTCGAATTTTTCAAAAATTTTTGGTTTTCTGCGCTTTTCAGAAAGTTTCCAGCATTTCTTGATTTTTCGAAAATTTTGAAAAAATTTTCACAAGTCACCCGAAGGAATGCATGCCAGCCTCGCTGAATGCTACAGCCCGTCTCAGCCGGACTCGGCCTCTATCTCACGCTCTTGCTGACTGCCTCGTTGTGTTCATCAATCGGCCTCTGCAGGACTCGGTGTGTGGCCGACTGTCTCTGCCCGTCTCGATCTCTGCCTTACGAGGTGTCTGTTGCACGTGTGCTTCTCAGAGACTGCACGTCAGAGGCCGTGTGTGGCAACGACCGTGTTCGTCAGAGACAGTAGATAAGAGACCATCCGATAGAGACCGGTCCGTGAAGGCATTAGGGGGGAGAATTTTGAATTTTTTTTGAAATTTTCGAAAAATCAAAAAATGCTGGAAATTATCCAAAAAGCGCACAAAACACAAATTTTTTGAAAAATTTCACATTTAAAATTTTTCGTATTTTTGAAAATTTTTTAAAAATCTCACCAAGAGATGCATGCCAACCTCGGCGAATGCCTCACCATGTCTCTGCCGGACTCGGCCTGGATCCTTTCCGATTGCTGACTGCGTCGGTTTCTCCACAACCGGCCTATGGATGGCTCGATGGGTGGCCGACCGTGCCCCTGCCCGTCTCGGTATCTGCCTTACGTGTTGCCACCTGCACTCGGCTTATAGAAGACGGCACGTAAGAGACCGTGTGAGGCACAAACTGCGTTCGTAAGAGACCGTGTGAGGCACAGACCGCGTTCGTAAGAGATACAGTACATCAGACACTGTCCGACGGCGATCTGTTCAGCATGGGATCAGCTGGGGTGAAGTTTGAAAGAAATTTTGAAATTTTTAGAAAATTTTCGAAAAATCAAAAAACGCTGGAAATTGTCCAAAATCGCACAAAACCAAAATTTTTTGAAGAATTCTACTTTCAAAATTTTTTTCAAAAATTTAAAAATTTATTGGTTTTGTGCGCTTTTCAGACAATTTCCAGCGTTTTTTGATTTTTCGAAAAAATTTTCAAAACTCTCACCAAGAGATGCATGCCAACCTCGGCGAATGCCTCACCCTGTTTCTGCCGGACTCGGCCTCGATTCTTTCCGATTGCTGCCAGACTCGGTCTCTACACTTCTGTGTGGGTCGAAGGCCTCCATTACAAGCCAAGTATCTCGTTCTACAGGATGATAATCATATCCTCACACTCTGACTGCTGAACATCCCAAACTTCCTTCCAGTCAGACACATGTGGTAGGCTGAGATGTTCCATGTCGTTTAGTCTCATCTGTGCTGTTCAGACTGTACACCCTCTCGTCAAGTTGAGCTAGCACAGTAAGTGGGCAACATGGCTCTTGTAGCCCACAGTCCATCATAACCACCTGTCATCACCAAACCTAAGCTGACTGAGACTAAAGAAACAACCAAAAAAACCAAACTCAATTATACCAGAAAATACAAACATCCATTCAACAGCACTACACTACAAACTAATTAAAACAGAAGACAAGTAATTGAAAAGTTTGTAAAATAAAAAACATGGCTGAAAGTATTTAAATATCGCCTTCAGCATGTTGCATGTCAGAGTCTTAGCAGTATTCTTGTTATTAGCTTAAAATCAATAATCACTGTAATGTCGCTCTCTCATCTATGCCCAGGTCTCCCAAGTGGTCCCTTTCCTTCAGGTTTTCTGACTAAAATTCTGTATTAATTTTTCATCCACAAATAAATGTGAACTATTCAAAAACCTGTTTCCTCAACCTGCAGCTTCCAGATCAACTTACTAACTAAACAATGTTGACTGAGCGGAAATGCAAAATTGAATTTCAAGTGAATGCAATTTGATAGCCTTCCATTTAAAAATATGGGACTGACGCCATTGGGTATAGTTCTAAGAGGTGGAAGTGTCGGAGAGAGAATGCCAGACACATGCCTGTAGCACTTTTATCATTTGAACTGAGGAAACTGGAATGAACAGAACAATACATATAGCACAGGAAGTAAAAAATATTCAAGGAAGATAACTTGGCATTTATGTTACAAATAATGTCTTTATTTAAGGAACCAGCAGGAATTTCAAATAAATCTTATACAAAATAATCCATGTACATAGTTACATTCTGAAGCATATGTACTTCAAATCCTTTATGTACACTATGTATCCTTGATACAAACAAATATACACAATGGATTCAAAACCCAAACTTTTAGAGATGTAGCTATAATCTTAATATAATCTAAGAAGAAAATCTTATCAAAATAAAATTTTGCAAAACATACAGAACATGATGTAAAACACATGGCCAATCGTAGTTCATAAATTAAAAAAAAACAATAATTATATTAATTACTACAATTATCACACCACACAGCAAATGACAAGTAGGAACAATTAATGTTTCGACCTTCGTTGGCCATTATGTACAAAACAAGTAAATACTGTGATATGTCTCTCACTACAAAGTATCATATACAAAAGTAGTTACGTACGATAAGACCAGGGTTGATGGTGGTTAACAGTACCAAGTTTCCAATGACCCTTAGCCAGAACGACAACTGGCATTATTAAAATATTTACACTTCAGTATTCCACCGACATTAATGATTATTTATCTGTTAAGTTCATGCTACAACTCATTCTAAGAATTATTCAACTACAAATACCATTATAAAATAAACTCACTTTAAAATGTGTTTATGGTAACATAATAATTAAACATTACATTCGTGAACACTCCAGAATTTGAAGTTGGCAAATATGGATGTGAAACCTGCATTTCCCCGCACTATTACACATTACATGGTCAAAGCACCATACCATGGGAAGCAGAACGTAAGACAATGCACATTCCTAACATCTGCACTAAATGGTGGTCAGAGGTCAGCTTCAGGGCTTTGTCATTACGGCAGGAAACATTTTGGACGTGGCGATAAAAGGGAATATCCTGGAAATCCCTCACAGAAATCGAAACCCAGCAGTCCGACTGTCAATTTACTGATAAAGCTACTTAGCCAATAGGTATTACATCTTAAAAACTTTACAATTACCAATATTTAAAAAATAGCTTAGCTACAGTAACCACCTAATTGATCCATGTCGTTTGATTACTTTGCACTGTGGCATGATTTGCAGAAATGTTTGGAATACTTAGTGATTATATTTTAGAAAATCTTACCATCAAGGCGATAAACAAAAGACAAAGCTGTAAAGATATGTGATATATAAACAAAATACTCCTTTTACCTTTGCCATACGTCTGTCTGTATACGACATTTCAAGAACAGCTGAATAAATTTTCATAGAGTATCATGAGAAGTTTTACTAAAATATGTGAACATACTTCATTGGTGGTTAAAATCAGACATGAAGATCTCCAAACATTTCTAAAACAATAACGTCCAAATTTTTCTCAACAAAATTACTGGCTACTCAATTATCATGTTTACTCCCCTGGACAGCCCACCCACATAATGGACATTTACAAAGGCCGTATTTTGGTAAACATGACAAATGTTACACTATGTGTACATTTCCTGTCTTTATTTTAGTCTGCTTAAATTTTATTCCATATTCTTTTGTTAATCGTACTGCCGGCAGAAATATCAAACTCCACAGACGAAGCAGTGAACTGTGATCCCCTTCTTCCGACGTGATTTTCATCGCTTTTGTTCTCCCATAATAATTTTGACAACACACTTTCCTCTCATCAGTGCACCCTAATATTTTACTTCAGACGTAAGAAACATTCGGGCTTGAATCGAAGAGAGGCTACATGATGGGAATCAGCAGCAGCTGGTGAAAAGTGCTCTCAGAGGCTACAACCAGTTGCGGTAGACAGGGTAGCCCAAGGTATTTCCTTTATCTACTTTTCTCTATATAAAGGTACTATTCCACCTGAGATGGGCATGTAAAGTAAAACGCGCCAAAAATGGGCTACTTACAAATGACCCTCATTCAGCCACACGGCATTTTTCCACGATTACTACCAGCTCTTCACTGTCCGCCATTGCAACACCAAATATACATTTCTTGATATCTAAAAAACTTAGGCTTAGTCCCAGCAGCTCCTAGGCTGCCATGCCCCTGGACAAAAGTAAGATAAAGTGACTGGAATAAAAAATATTTAAAATCCAACTTTAAATATAATAATCTGCTTACAGAACTTAACATTTAACATCCATGCAATGCAACTTACATGTGATCCAGCTGCCATGCATATGCTACTGTCTGGTAAATCCTTTTCATGGTAATTTAATACTGAAGTCAAGTTCACAGATGCAAAACTACCCTAATATAAGATGGCTATTTTCTGGAATGCTCCATAACGTAGTCTGGTAGAAGTTTACTGACATGTCAGAGGTACCAAGCACCTCTGAAACATCAGTAAACTCATATGCCAGAGTACGAGGCTCAACAACTAAGAAGACAGCCATCTTCATACTTGCTGCTGTAAAAACCTGAAATCTCACCAAGCATAACTTATATCACATAAACAAACAAACAAACAAACAAACAAGAAGACTGGGGAAATCCACTCCTATGACAGTACTCAATTTCATTTACATGTGCCATTTAGGTGTATGCACTACAGACAGCAGGTCTGGCAACACGCAAGTTTAACAGAGATCGTTACTATATTAGCGAAGTTCTTCGTACCATTGTTTATTATGGTCAAATATTACATCTGGTTAAAATATGACTCAAGCCACTGGCACGACCAATAACCGATTAATTGGTGAGTAACTGCACAAAATTGTATTATGTCAGTTTTTAAATGACAGGCAATTTAATAACAGCAGGATTAAAGATTAAAATATACCAAAATATCTTGAGTTCATTTTCAATTCCAAGTACAGTATTTATAATTCTATAACCAAGAAAATTTCCTGAACTAGCTACTAACTGCACTGCAGATGTGGGGACGACAACAGTTTTCAAGGCAAATTTTGCACTCTGCTGACAGGATGCTGTTTTTGAAAATAATGTTGTAATTCAACAGAACATTTTCAAAGAGCCATACTTTGAACAGGCTCACAAAATTGCAATGGTTGGTGAGATCATTACTCTATACCTATATGTTTCAACATGTCGGCAAAACAGAAACAACGTCAAAGGAAAATACATCCTGATACAAACGAAGTCCTGATTTTTAGTAAAAGATTATATGCACATTTTTCAGTAGAAAGACGGCAATCCACCACCTCGCATTAAAAAACCACAAGACTGCTGTCTGACAGATTTTTGACAAAAGACGCCAACTATGTTAAAAAACACCATCATAAAAGTTTTTTTCTCTTATGGTTTATCAGGAAACAAAATGGGAAAGTTATATGAAACACTTATGTATAATAGTCCACATTTTATTTTTAACATGCTCCAACAAACAAGACATATGAAACAAAACTATACACATCACGAAAGAATATATATGCTAATATAAACTGCACATACTGAACGAGAGCCTGTATATTGAAAGTCAGTCACTTCCAGTCACATCCATTGGGAATATTAACGGGTGAGTGGATACCAGCAAATTATATAAAAAAATTTGTCTTTCAAACTCAGATCACATAAGAACAGCCAAATTATATCTGGGCTTATAACTTTCAGTTCTAAATTATGTATTAGCAATTTAATTACAGCAATCCCTTTCCATCCATACATTATTACTGATTTCAAGCATTCGTAGTTTTACATCTGCATCCAGTTTCTGGAACCACGGTATTTGCTTTTATGTATTAATTGTTCTAACCTGCGTACACAGAAAAAAATTGGTACTCCCACGCCATAAAATCCATATTTGAAGATTTCTGTCTTCTGGGTTGTTGCGTTGTGTAGTCTGGTCGATGTTAACCAACTTTGCCGAGGTCATACTACCTCCCTCATCAGAGCAATGAATCGATGACGGAGGCAGTATGACCTCTGAAACGTTGCTTAACATCGACCAAACTACACAGCGCAACAACCCAGAAGACAGAAATCTTCGTACTCACCGCTGTGAAAACCTCAAATCTTACAAATCCATATTTACTTGCAGCAGGGCTAAAATGGCATACAAACTAGTTTTCTAATTTCCAGATTATCACTGCAGTGTTTATTTTTCTTAGTAGCACTTTTTATATGTTTTATGTCTAATGTGCTTAGTATTTAGCGCACAAACAGCCAACTTACCTAGGCTTTGATGACTGTTAACAGTGGCTGCTGTTCCCCTAACTCTCGATTCTCCAAAAGGCTTTGGTCTTTCCTACTGCAGTTTTACCAACTCCCATATGTGGTGAGGGATTGCTGCATTTGGTAACTCAATTTTCTACATTAATTGACAGACTGTTATTAAAAATTTTAAAAAAGGAAGGTTCAGTGTGGTTTTATAAAATATGACATTGTTTCTATGCACAGTCCTTTATAACATTACACTGATTTATAAATTGTATGATTTAATAGACAGATTAATGGACTGAATTAATGTTTTGCCACTGATGACGACCTCATGAGGTTGAAATACGTTTGGCACAAAGTGTTTTTTAAAGCGTAAACAGTTTTGTTTGTATGCATAATTTCCTAACTTTGATTGCTTATGCCTGTCTTACAATAGTAGATGTTACAGAAAAACAAATTGAATTTACTTTTTTTGAATTAAACCCTCCCATCAGCAAAGTACATGGGAATTTAAATTTTGTACAATAAAAGTTGAGGATTTAATTGTATTCTCAGCACTGTCTGGAATAAATTATATTCTAATCATTTGTGCTTTCTCTTTATTATTCTGAGTGTAATTCTGAAGGTTTGTGGTCAATGGTTTAGTACTGTCATAGGAGTAGTTCATTGCACACTGCATATTTCAGAGGCTGGGAGGAAAATTACGCTATTACAGATACCCTGACAGGGACAAGCAGCATCTGAAATGCTATATATTATCTCCTTTTCTATCCACATAATGACTAATTACCAATGCTCACAGAAAATATCTGCATGGTTAATCATTTACTTACGAGGGACAGGAAATTATGCATTTCTTTGAATAATTTACATATTCAACAAAGGCACAAAGTAATTGATAAAAATCATTTTTCAAAAATTCATCGTACAATGAAATTTCTATTGCTGGGAAAAAAAGAGTATAGGCCATGCTACCTTTCAGAACCAGAGATGTACTATTTTGGATTATACTGAATTTTAAAATAGGATAAGAATTGGGGTGTAGTTAAAACATTCAGTCTTTTATCAATTACAAGGTTTTCTTTTTCATTTTTCTGATAAAACTTGCCACCTTCAAATAATATATTATGACTTTCTTGTACTGAAACTGGTATATCTGATATACTTTTATCATATACAAGCACAACTCACATACTTATTTAAATACCTTCATATACATACGACTAGGATTTCTACTCACCACCTGACTCAAATGCATGTTTCTATAATACACAGTACAACTATGATGAGGATCATCTGTGCATGACATACTTCAGAAAACATCAACATGTTTGTTGTATACTGAATTCAAACAAGATAGTGAAACTTGGAACTTGAAATGACAACCATACCAGAAGAAGATGGCCGTCTTCCTGAGGTGTTGCACTGTGTAGTCTGGTAAAAGTTAACCAATATTTCATAGGTGCTTTCTGCCTCCATCATCTGGATCAGTGCTCCCTAACGCGGTGCCCACTGGCGCCATGGTGCCCGCGTTGTTACGGAAAGAGGTTATACTGAATAATGAAGACCGTTCAACCATGGACATTATAAAATCAAAGCACAAATCAAGACTTACTGACGCCCATCTTGATGATTGTTTGCGAGCAGCAACATCATCCTACACTCCCAACTTTGAAAAACTGGCTGATGAAATGCAGCGCCAAACATCACACTAACTTCCCACTTGAGTAATATTAATTGTACTTATGAAACTACGTATTTTTGATTGCATGGTTTCTTGTATCATTAAACGTCGTGTTGTTTTGTGTATTATTTGGTGTCCATATCTTATTTGTCCAGAGAAAAGAAAATTTGGCTTTGTTAATTGGCTGGTGCCCGCTACGATCTCATAAACTCTCAAATGTGCCCGTAGGCACAAAATGATTGGGGACTGAGCCATGCCTCATGGCTCGAAGTGACCTATCTCCCCTCTCAACGTTCTTTGGAGCCTCTGGCTTCAAAGGCCCTGATGCGACAGCAGGGCAGGGCAGTCTGTGTGTGTGTCCGTCGGGAGTGAACGACTCAAGCAGGAAGGCTGAAGGCAGGTCTGTTTTGGGGGTCTGGTTTGACGTGTCTAGTCGTATATCCAACCAGAGACTGAGCCCTGGGAGGCTTGACTGAAAAGTGTCTTTTTGTTCTCTTTATCTCTATGTTTATATAATTTTTATTAAATATAACTTTTTGATTAATCGGGGGTTCTTTAATTTTGTTTTGGTTTTTTTGGACTTCACCGCTTTTACCATCCTCCAACCGTACCACCTCCCGGCCTGGGGTAGTTTGGCTTCAGTGACGTGTTCCGGCAGTCCCCCAAATGGGGGTTTAGGACCACTGATCTGGATGATCATTGCCTTGATGACAGAAGCAGTCAGCACCTCTGTAACGTCGGCCACCTTCATCCAGACTACGCAGTACAACAACCCAGAAAACAGCCATGCTTATACTCATCATCATGAGAACCTAAGATCTCAACCATATTTTACAAGTTTGTCTTGCATCTTGTAAGAACAACGTATCAACTGCAGAACAGTAGCATCCTCACCCAGAAATACTTTAACTTTACATCAATTACATACTCTTGTTTCTCTCTCTACATCACCGGTCCATGTACGACTTTTTCCCTCGTCATCTATGTGAGAGAATTCTTACAAGATTTTCTTTGGTAAAATAACACACATGCATAACTACACTCACCTCGCAGTTATCTAAATTATCAACTGAATTGCTCAGTAGAAAAAGAGAAAAATTCCAATTATTTCTAATATTAAAGAAAAATGGCCATTCCATTCCTACAGGTAAGCTACATTTTTTTTGAGTGAAAGAAGATAATTTCAATGTTTGATATCACTGACATTGGGCCTTCAACACTTGGCAAAGTAAAATTATACCATTTTATACTAACATTGCTCATGAATAAAAAGGCAGAGGAATGAAAACTAAACATATTTCAGCAGTTATCTTGACTCATTAATTTTTTATCAAGTCTTGAAGTTGTAAAGGTTTTTTTATGGACACCCTGTATTATCAAGTTAAAATTCATACCACTTGAGTTTCCAAATCATTCTCCCCGAAGCACTATATTCACAGATGTTACAATGGTGTCCGAACTAAAGGAATTCCTCATGCCGACTTCTGAAGGAGAGGGACCCGATGATTTCCACGAGAAGTGACGGACATCTTAAATTGCAAGTTTCTAAAGAGCATCTAACCATACTCCAATTGATTTTTCTTTTTGGGGTACATCAATGATACTGTGTACATGCTAAAAATGGCTACCGCTTTGGTGTTGTTGGTTTTGAACCTGCGGGTTCTTCTACCACGGAGTTGGTTAGTTTCCAAAGTAAGGAAAATTGGAAATATTCCCTTCTTGTACTCAACAATTCAATTATTATGAATTAAAATGTCTGCATAAAACCACAACAAACATAACTGCTGTAACATATCTGATTACATTTTAATTGCTTACTAAGGATTTGTTTAAAAAGTGTCTTCTTTAAATTACCAACATTAAATACTATCCGTAAAATTGGATCACTCTCAACGTGACTGCAAAATACCTTAGTAAACAGTTCTTCACCAAACCAGTTCCTTGCTCTCAGCTGCATTACGCTACAAGTGGTCGCTACTTTACGCAACCTGACGAATGACGTGCTAACAATTTGTGATGGGGAAACATGCCAAAGCTTTCACACAGAATTGTACAAAAATATCTATTTCAAACACATTTAAGAAGTAATTGGCTGGAAATTCAACTGCAAATAATTAAAACTACATACATATATTTATATATAAACTTTATCCAAGTGCCTCTGGACAACTGAAACAGGGCTTAATAACAGCGTAATTATGCAAAAGATCGTATGGTACACTACCTTCATTTCATTCCTAGTTCAGTCTGTATAGCGTCCCAGCACCAATGCCCTCAGAAGCGGACCGACTTCGTGTGGGTCCTGCAAAGCCTCCACCAACATCTTCTCCACATTTCGCATGATGGCTACCTTCTGGTGGTCTTTCAGCGGATATACAATCTGACCAGTCGGTCCGGCCTGAAAATTAAGTTCCAAATAATCACCAGTCACGCTCCACTAGATTCCCAGGACGCAAGACTCACGTATCAGTACAGACGTTTTACAGATTGGTTATCATTACGAAGAAAGACATCCTATTCTTATTTTATGTATCATTTGAACTTTCAGGTTCTGTGTAAGTTTTTTTAAACTTAATTCGTCTGTAAATCTTGATCAAACACTGGATATTAATCAGAATAGATCACCAACACAGAAATAAATGAGACAGAAAAGACTGTAAGCCTAAACCTCAAAAGATGGCATGCAGACTCAAATTAAATTATTCAAGCCAGATTGGTCGAGGGGGAGAGGTCAGACTAAGAACTGTCATTAACTACTCCAGGGTCCGGCAGAGGAATCTGATGTTTTCGGATTGGTTAAAACTGCAGGCAGACGGAGTCAGGCTTCACACGGAAGGTGGGGTCTTACTCGACACATGATGCCATTTCAGTGGCATAATTGGTACGTATTTTTTTGAAGAAAATGGACATGTGGTTACTGTTAATTCTGAACGTTACATTGTCATGTTGCGTGACTTCCTCTTGCCAGAACTTTGCATACATCGCATTAACCCCAGACGAATTTGGTTCCAACAAGATGGGGCGACTGCCCATACGTCAAGGGCTTCTATGGAGGTTCTAAGACTAATGTTTCCCGAGCACCTCATTTCTCACCGCGGAGACATACCGCGGCCGCCTCGTTCACCTGACCTTTTGCCGTGTGATTATTTTCTATGGGGTTACCTCAAAGGAAAGGTTTTCATAAACAAACCACGCACTACCCAGGAATTAAAAGATGCAGTTCGTCAGAAAGTTCAGGCGATTCCACGAGATATGGTTCAGCGTGCAATGCAGAACTTCACTAACAGACTGCAAGAATGTGTTCGCAGAAATAGTCATCATTTGGAGGACGTCATTTTTAAATTCAACAATTAACTTTCTAAATTTGTTTTTTATCGGATCATAAATGGCATCTATTTCTCTATAAGCAAAAAAATAAATTTTTGTTTTTTATCATTTCAAAAACCATCAGGTTCCCCTGCCGGACCCTGCACATCCCTCAATATCATTGACTAACATTCAGGGTCAACGGACTGAAGCACTTTCTACACCAAATTAATTATTACCTTATACCAAAAGTTAACTGATATCGTGTAACCTCCTCTCATTATTGACTCGATGTGATGCCACCAATATATTGGAATGTACAGGACATCGCCGGGTCCCACAATGGCCTCTTGTCCTCGTGCTTCTCTGAACTTGGGAAATCTTGTGTAATCTGGCCTTTCAAAGTCCACCTGCCAACCATCATACAAAACTGACCCCAAAATCCAATCAAGCGTAATCTTTTACTTAGACAAAGAGAAAATAAATGGATACATTACATTTCAGAGCTGAATGGTGCGTACTGCAATCTACAAACAAAAAATTCCGAAACACTCACTGACCTGACTCTGTCGATCATGTGGGTGGTACACGGGATGCGGATAAAAGCATTCGAACTGTTCCGGAGGGAACAGAATACACCGCTTGAACCCTCTTACTTCCGCAAAGAAGTTCTGCTGCTCGTCATAATGACAGGGAGTCACATTGCCTAGATCACGTAAACAAGTATCAAAATGTATTTTCGGCACTTGTCGGTTATCGGGACACAAAACGGGAGAGTCGAATATCTGGACTTGGACTGGACGGAAAACTGCGCACGCGTATCAGTATACCCGTATACTCGGTTGTTATCTGTTAGTTCAGTTATTTATTGCTGTTCGGTAAAGTAAAGTTTGTCCCACTCTACGCCATGTAGGCGTTTGGGGTGAGAGGAGGTATAGCTCCTCCCTTCCTTGACCTCGGCACTAGATGGGGGTGAGTGGTCAGCATCACGCCCCGGCCGGCTTTACCCCCGGGAAAGGACCCCGGTACCCATTTTAGAGGAGGCTGGGTGGGCCCCAGAGCCGGTCTGGACGCAGAGGCTAGAGGAAAAATCCTCTGCCCCCGTCGGGGATCGAACCCCGGTCGTCCAGCCCGTAGCTAGTCACTATACTGACTGAGCTATCCTGGCTCATATTGCTGTTCGGTACCACGTTTAAAAATTTGGGATTTACCTAACAGTGAGGAAGATTCTGGATTCATATTTAGCTGAGTTCATGTGGCGGCGTACAAATGATAACGGCGATATTTTTAAAACAATTCTAAAATCTATAAAATCTATTTTGGCCTTCAGCGACAAGTTTGAACAACAATTAACATCTCATGCATATCCAAATAAAATATAATAACTTTCAAGTATATGTCATTTATCCACACACACACATTCACCTAACCTAACCTAAGGGAGTATGCACGCCTTACAATTTAAGAACCCCTGGCGTAGATCATGAAATAAACACAAAGCAGTTTATTTAGTTCTATTTGTTATTAGAATCATTTTAAAAATATCGCCGTTATCATTTGAACGCCGCCACATGAACTCAGCTAAATATGAATCCAGATATTCGACTCTCCCGTTTTGTGTCCCGATAACCCACGAGTACCAATGTTTACTTTGAGAGACTGTGATGCTTTTAATTTTGCCGAGTCTTTACTTTCAATTAGACAGTTTTGTTTAAATTTCCAGAAAAATAATAGTATAACAACTTGAACACGACCACAGAAAAAGAGGATGAGTTGAACGACACATATTTCACTGCACACAAACTGGTAAAAAAATATATAATAATAATTAAGATAGAATAAATTGTTCTTATAAATGTCAAATAATACCTCCAAAATCAAGACATTTTAAAACTGGCAATCAACATTCAGCTTTACAAACCTTCCATAGCAATGAGAAGTAAATTTGATGTTAAAGGTCCCCACGAGTGCATCTTCTGTTTCGAATTAATCCACTCCCATCGGAAGTTCAAAAAATCTTGTACAATTGCTGGTCCCACAGTATTATTCAATGCTTGTTGCAGGTACATTCTATAAGAAAATAGAAAATTACATCACCATTTCATCACTCCAAAGAGAAATGTGTAAAAAAGAAATCAAAAGGTAAAAATGTTGCCCCTGTGCCAAAAATTCACAAAGACACAATGGGCATGGAGACGAAGTTCCACACATTCCTAACCATTTCCTTCCTACCTACCTTCATCAATGCAACAAAGCTGATTAGTCAGATTAAGTCAGAAAGATGAAAAATGTTACACACCCAAAATAAGTTCTGGACTACCAACCCACTGGAAGATGAAGACTTGGATGATCATTAAAGAAACTGCTAGGCGGTCAAATGTTGTGATTGAAACGTGTAATTTATTGGCCTAATGTCAAGACCAGAACAGAATAAGATATTAATACAATGTCACAAAGCAATGTTCTAACAGATCTGGTAGACATTTCACTTTGGATAAACTGTTCTGGACTGCTTATCTACTTATTGTACACACAAGTTGTAAAGATAACCATGGACTTCAATAATTTTCAAGAAATATTACCAAAAGACAAATACTGGGGGCAATACTGTGTCACTTACCTCTCTTCTCCTCTCCTCCACTGGCGAAGTTTACGTGTAAACTCTGGTAACTTCATATCTACCCTTCTTGTTGGTGGTGTGAAATCCAGTCTGGAATCTCCTGATGTTGGTAAAATTTTCTTGTCATCAAAGTATTTAAACTTATGATTCCGTGAAAGGAAAACAGAAAAGTCTCCATTTCCCATATTCTGTTCCAAATAATCCAGGTCCCATCTCTCCGCTGATGCCACAAGTCTGGTATCTGTTATGATTACGGGCTTCTAGGATATTTAAAAGAAAACACAAAATTATTACTTCATGCCAGCAATTACAATTAAAGCACTACCACTTTTTGATAGCAACATGTGTCTTGTTAGTAACCAAGTCAACAAGTAGTAAACACTGCAGCCCAAAGTGACATCACCTGATAGCCCCTTTCACAAGTATACTTACATTATCTGCGATAAATTCATCAACCTTGGGATCCTTCACACTCAATCTTGGTATTTCGTCTAACTGAATGTCGTATTTCCTTAGCTGACTCTGATCCCACTCCTTCTTATCCGCCATGTCTGTTTCTGGACGACTGTGCTGCTGCGCAAGGAAAAACATTCGAACGTCATGACCTACGTCACGTAGACACATGATGTCATATGTCACCGGCTAAATGCAATTACAACTAAGCGACAGACAACAGCACAAAAATAAAAATATTATTTCAACAGATTTTACTGCAAAGATGAAAATTTACTTGAAAACAAAAGGCTGTCGGCTTGACGTGAACTAAGTTGGAACAGTGAACACCAGAATCCAAATGCGTTACACACACCTAAGAGAGCAGTACGAGTCACAGCACTACATTACATGATTTTGTTGCATTTCGTAATTAAGCACTGATTATATTTTTGTGCGTTCATTGCAAGAAATATATAAAATGGGTGGTTTTGTCTGTTCGTCGGAACGCGTAACCTCCGATACTACTACAGATATAGATATTAGTGGTCCACACGAAAAGTTGTTTGTAAGGTGAACTTAAGGGAGTATCAAATTTAGTCTGTTATCTTACAAACTGTCACAATCCTGCACTACTGCGATGTTGCTGACAATTTAGAAGTGAACTTCTTGTCGATTGTTGAGCACAAACACAACGCACAGCATATAAGATTACTTTTACGTTTCGGAAACCAACTTGAAAGAAATTCTTCATCGATTAGATTAGTGTAACGACTCACAAGTAATGCTGGAACAGATCGTATCGTGATTGATGCGTTACGCGATAAGTGAAGATAGTGAAACACTCACCGGCAGTGCAGACCAGCTCGGCACGTCTACCTCTCTTGTTGTGTTTATTCCAAATGCTTGCAGCCATTCGTTCCCTTACAGCCGCCATCTCCCCCCCCCCCCTTCTTTTCTGCTTCCGGCTGGTGTAGAATGGTGTACGTGGAATCAGACACGACGTGAAAAAATCCATTGGATAATTGTGATATAAGTTACATTTATCCTGACCTAATCTTAATCAATACTACCAGCAATAATCAGGAATGTCTTTCGAAATGGGTTTCATACCGATAACTGATAAGAACAAAGAAAATATACTTCTGTGAATCTGTACAGTGTATACTTTCTGTGAGTCCAGTGCATGCTTATTAAAAATCACTTCTGTAGCGTCTAAAATAGGCCTATGGGATATTGACCTCAGACGTTAAATAATTAAGAATTTGGAAAGAGACCGCAATGACCCATTTCCTAAGATAATAAGGCAGAGCGCCTAACGTCTCAGTCAAAACAGACGGTAATCAAGCAGTTTCGAACTGGGCACCCCCAGAATAAAATTATTTTTAGGGCCCCTTCAACCATGGACCCCGTAGGCAATTGCATACTTTGCTATCCTCAGGCGCCACCCCTGATTTTCGGCATTCCAATACAATGCTTCAAAATTTTGTGCCCCCATAGCAAGTTCCAGCCCCTCATATGCTGACGCCTGGGTGTCAATCTAAACTAATCTAATCTTATTTGTCAGTCTCGTCATTTATGCCCAAATACTTTGTTAATGTATTTTCTTATAAAAAAAATTATGGTCCTTTAAAGAATAGAAATTAATACAAATACATTTTGAAGAAGACTGTCTTACATGATGCACTATGTAGGGTAATCCCGGAAGATGACGACAGTAAGATCCTATTCAAACGTCACTCGTTTCCTCTTAGACTATGGTACTACATCCTAGGACATAGGCTCGTGGAAACCTCAAATCCCACAAAAATATTATTTCAGACATCATAATGTGAGGTCCTAAGCCCCAGTTTATTTAGCTCGAACGTGAATACAGCAATGTTTATATGAGCGCACACACGTGCCATCTCAACTATTGAAAGGAAAAGGTTAAGAACAATGGCGTACGTGACGTACTCTCCCTGTGAATCACAACTGGAAGTTGTTCGCTGTGAACCTCGCCTCTGACAGTGGTCGAGGAAAAGTGCCTTCAGGGATTCTGAACCGTGTCGTCTCGTAGGACTTTGCCTACGTTTCAGAGGTGATTACTGCCTCAATGTCGAGTCCATCATCGCCCTGATGATGGAGGCAGCAGGGACCTCCGAAACGTCGGTAAACTTCTACCAAGCTACACGGTGTTACAAACCAAACATGAAATTTTCTATAAAATCTCGCGCCACATCAGCGTGTAAAACCTGTCCCAGTGCCACTGTCCATCACAAACCCCCGGCTACCATGGCAGCGATCTCTGGTCTCCGTGGTGAGACACCAGCGACACAACCGTGAATAAAAACAAACTTTAATATTACGTGTCGTCTCTGACATTTCAGGTGGGTAGCGGATTGAATCCATAATTCCCCTCCAAATTCTGTCCCGCATTAAAAATTCAACGTCTTTTGAAGTCCTCTGATTTTTTTATGGAGCCTCATACGCTGTTAGACAAATGTGGTTTTGGACAACCTTATGACCCTTTCAATAACCTCCACTTTGTTGATAATAAAGATGACATCAGGCGTCCAAACAAGGACTACCATCTTGCAGGTAAGCAAATATATGCGCTTACAGTGGCCTTGCTCATTGTCCCTAAACAAGGAAAATCGAATGCAACGCCTTTCAAAGTTTCCACCATTTTCAGTGTCTACATCCTACGCAGAAACGCAAAAGATTTTGCTCGGATGCTCGAAATGAGTCCAGGAACGAAACAGAAGAGATCGCTAAGAAACGTGGAAGTACAGGGTTCGAATCTCCGCCTGGAAACCTATTATCCTGGCTGAAGTCTTATTGGCTTTCCTCGGTCCCTCCAGGCAACCACTTCCTTGCAATTCATCTAAAATCCATCAACTGTCTACCAACTTAAACAGTTGAAGAGCGTTCGTACGTAACCGAAAAATCAAATATCAATGCAGGCAGTGTTTGGCATAAGTGACACTACGTTACTATAAAATAACTCCAAACTCCGTGATACAAGTTTTGACTTCAAAGTTGATTGCTGCCACTTTCATTAGCATCTTCACAAAGGCCCGTCGTTGAGTCATTAACGTCCAAGGTCCTTTATGACATTTCGAGATACACTGGTTTTAACAGCATTGTAGTGTTTTAGAGGGAGGGTGGAGGGGTAAATGCAAGAAACATGGAACACACAGTGTTGCCAAACGTGCCATTGTGGAACGTTGGTTTCCATTGAACGCGATTTCTTAACAATACGCAAGGAACAGACATGACTTCGCAACAACGCATTTCGTCTGCTGATGCTGTTTCTAAACACTCTAAGCTCCTACAGCTTATCAGCAGAATACGGACACGCTAATTGTTCAGTCACACATCAGAAGTCGACTCTGCCTCCAGCTCTGTTGACAGACGCTAATCCAACAGTCAACATTGGGTTGGTGGGTTATTCTTTGTAGGCCGTCCGAGATTGTTTATTCAGCATGAAGACGTGTCAGGTACAGAGGTGACTAAGACTCGATGACCGTTTTTATTGAAAGTGTTACCTAAAACAAAATTTCGTTTCACATCTATTTCTACCAACATTATTCTTCTACAATATAACAGGCCTGACTCTTCTAAAACTACAGTTGTACTCCCCCTCCCCCCACCCCCACGACTTGTAGTTATTTATTATTAATTTAATTTTCCCATTATTATCTAATTTTGTTGAGATATTTGCTTATTTTAATTGGAAATATTAGTAAAATTTATCATTCTCTAACAAGCTAAATATTTTGCCACACGGTTCTAACCTCAATGTCTTCACTTCTCCACATTTTACTATAAAATGTTATTAAACCCGGGAACAGTTTCACAACCATGAGCATTACGCATTGAAACCACGTAATATCAGAGAATTCATTTCTAAACAAAACATTTGAATGTGAGATTCGAGGTTTTCACAGCAGTAAGTATTTAGATTTCTGTCTTCTGGGTTGTTGCGCGGTGTAGTACGGCAGATGTTTACCAACGTTGGTAAACATCTGACATACTATACGGCGCAACAACCCAGAAGACACATATCTTCAAAACATTTGAAGTGAACTAGGATTGAAGTTTTGGGGTTCCATAAAAAAAACACATTTCTAGATCAGTTTCTAAATAACCGGGTACGAAAGCAGCAAGCGGTGGATATATAGATCCTCTTTCATAAGTGCGTCCACCAAGCGGCCTCGTTCGGAACTAGGTACGTACTTTTTTACCTGTGCCAACAGAATTTAATTCTCATAACCTCAGTACAGTCACAAACTTTTGAGCAGACTGTATAGGCAGTGAAGAGGCAAGTGTTATATTCAGTAATTCCTTTTAATTTCTGTTTAAAATAAGGGACTTGTTTAAATCGGCGAGGAGCTTTAAGCGAAGAAACTGCTTATAAACTTCTTAACCGACTGACCTATTTTCACCCTGTAAACTTTAATTAGGCCTACAAAGTACATCTGGGTTATAATTTACATTATCTAAATAAGACATTAACAACGTAAGATTTGTACGACTGGAAGTCCGAGGAATATAAAAGTAGGCTTTATGATTTCGACCTGGTAAATCCTTGTTTACAGAAGTTAAAACGTTCTATTTTAGCTTCAAAACAGGGCAGCCTACCGGTTAACTGGACCCAATACGGACAGAAGTGGAATCGCCCGAGATCAATAGCACATTTCAATTAAATCCGTCGAACTGTTTCGGACATAAAATATGCGGATGGACAGACACGACTTTCAAATTATGCATCATTACAAGCACGCGTCACGACGTACGCCTTAAACGTGGCCAAATACTTTTTCAAAGGATCACAGGTACTTCAATTCGGTTCTGAAATATTCCGTACATTTGATAGGAGATACGGACGGACAGACATGTTCTTATGATAAAAAATATCTGGCCCATTAAAAAAAAGGCATTCTTGGTACTGCATTTACGTAATTTCATCTGACTTTTATCCAATCGCAGAACACAACACAAAAAAACCTGGCTACTTACAAAAGCTGTCTCATTCTTCTGGACTTCTTAGTCTATATGGGGGCCTTGCTGATCAGGGCGTACGCTCCGGGCCTGCACGTTACATGGGTCTAGGAAAAACCTCCACTGTTGCTTACCCAACGTGACCTACAGCGGAAAGAGCATTTTTAAATTAGGTTTAACGTATTTGTAGCGCACGTCGCACAGGACTGAAAGACATAATATAAAATCAAGTCCTTTGTTTACTTCACAATTTACGTCAATTTACAGATCCTGTTTACCCATTCCTCCCGCTGTAACATTATTTACAGATGACCTTGAAGTTTTGCCAGACTGCGCTTAAAGCTCGTTAACCGTGTATTTATCTTAACTTTTGATTTAGAAAATTATGCTTGATTTTACGTACAGCGGCAGTGATAATTGGAGAGCTTAAAAATTTATTTAGAGAACTAAGTTCTTGGGCAGCCAAACAATTGGAGTCTTAATGAAATAAAGACAGACCGCTCCACAAAGAATTTAACGCGAACGTGCTAACGGTGGCTTTTTTAACTTTGCTATTGAACATAACTCCGAAATCAAAACTGCTAAAATTCCTAACTTCATTTTTATGGTTTCTCCACGCGTTTTATATATATATATATATAAATTAATTTACAAGTATTCCCTTCATTTAGTAGGCTTAAAAATACTGTAACATTGCTGAATACACGAAGGTACTAAGCTATCTGTACAGAAGTGGGGAATATGTTCGATATTTATGATGAGAGTGCGTACATAACGCATTATTCCTCTAATATCTTGCAACCATAACATTTTTAAAGTACATATAGTACGGTTCTGTGGCTCATCGTATCCTACTCAAAATTTCAACAAAATATGACAGACGATTCACGAGTTTAAAAGTGCAATTTTCCTTATCTGAAACTTCTACCACACTTTGTAGGATTTGAGGTTTTCACGGAAGAGTCCGGAGATGGCCGTCTTCTGGGTTGTTGCGCCGTGTAATCCGGTAATTTACCGTTTCAGAGGTCCTTACTCAACGCCCTGATGATGGTGGCAGCAAGGACCTCTGAAACATAGGTAAACTTCTACCAGACTACACTGTGCTACAGCCCAATACAAAATCATATATTTTTTTAAATTCATTTGGCTCCCACTGCAGTTCAGGCCCCAAGTTATAATGTAAGTGATGTTTGTTAGTCACCATCTTCATTTACAAAATCATCGTATCGTAATGAACAGAAGTGAAATCTCATTAATATGTGCATACCTACTGTGATTCGTGATGGACAGGTAGAGCCCACGGTGATAAATGCTATTGCCGTACACTGCCAGAGCAGACGACACAAACTATGCTGAAACAATCGAGATATTTCACACCTGGGAAGACAGGAACATTTTGGGTATCACTGCAGGTCAGAGATCGGAGAATCAGTGACAATGCTACACGTATGCAGATGAATGTGCTATGAGTGTAACTTGGATGTCAGGTCCAAGCTGCCTTAAGCTGATGACAGCAAGGCTGAAATGAATATAAATGCAAATAAGATTGAATTGTTGGGACGCCACGGAGAAACCGGGGAAGCCGCCGGAGGAAAACTCCGTGTTGCCTAGACCACGGCCTTGCCCAACACAAGTTAAAAATTCGGGCACCGCCGGGAATCGAACCCGAGACCCCAGGATTACAAGGCCAGCGTTCTAACCGCTAGACCACCGTGGCAGTTGTTAATGCCTCTGAATTTACTTTACAAGATTAACGTCTCAGACTGCTGCACCTTTTCTAGCTTGGGACTTCATGAAGTGTACAGACCAACATGTTGGATAAACATTTTGTGGTTTTGTTACGGACTGTACACATAATAACGGAATTTTGACTGCAGCGTAACATCACATGACACTCCAGTATGGTTATGACGACGACATTTAGCATTGAACATCGTTGGTTACTTAAGATTGAAAACAAATAAATAAATAAAGTGCTGTCTGGTGGCACATGTTCAAAATACTGTATCTGTAACTCAGCTCTCAAATCACGTCAAATATGTTAACTTTACAAAACAATTCAAAAAAAATTCTCAAGTGTCTCATGCTAATTAACCCCTTAACCATGCATAAAAAAATACAAAGTCCTTGTTTGAGATGGTTTTTCCCATTGCAAGAATAATTTTCACCACTTCACCAGGAAAAATACCTGGAATGGAACTATGCAACCTAAAACCAAAATCTGTATTCAATACAGACATATTTTGGTCTTTAAACATTCAAATAAAGGGAATACTATACACAGGTGGTCTAGCGGTCAGAACGCTGGCCTTGTAATCCTGGGGTATCGGGTTCGATTTCCGACGGTGCCCGAATTTATAACTTGTGTTGGGCAAGGCCGTGGTCTAGGCAATACGGCGTTTTCCTCCAGGGGCTTCCCCGGTTTCTCCGTGGCATCCCAACAATTGTTAAATGTAGCGGTCCAGGTCGAACCCATTTACTGATGGGTCGTGAATCCCGCTAACCACCAATGCACACCATGCTGAATGCTGTGTACTGGACATGGAAAAAACCCACAGCTATTGCTCTCAGTTACATATCTGCTTCATATGTTAATATTCTTATCTGTAAGCAGTTAGCTGATAACGCAGCTGAATTCTCCAGATAGCATTGTCACTGATCACAAATCATAAACAAAATTATTCTCTATGATTTTTTCTGTAAATGGACGCTCCTTTACTTACAACAAAGATTGGAAACCAAGATTTGGCTACTATACAAGACATTATCAACCTATTTCTAGATAATGAAGTCACATTAGAAATATACTAATGTAACGTCAGCTGTTTTTTAACATCCAGGCATTTTCAATGCTGTTTACGGAACACTTAGTACACATGAGGAGATGCCAGGAAGGGAGACTTTCTACAGAAAGAAAGAAATAATGGCTATGTTTCTAAAAGGAAGGTTAGGGATAAAAATTTTAAAAATATGTTGGTTCCTTGATTAGCTTTATCTTTCGCTCAGCTGCATTCTCACGAGGCTGGATAGTTCTCTTTTCCATATCTCTGTAATTATATATATATGTATATATAATAGTATCTACTTATACAGTATTTGACATTTTCTTAAAAAAACAAAAACAAATTTTTCCTTATATAAAACAACACTATACATTACATACACCTTATAAAAATGGTGTTTAGCACCCAGCTGAGGACCTTCCACACACAATGAAATACAATGCAATAATCAACAACAGTCTTGTTCTAATGTTTACAAAAGATAAAAGAGTCCGTAAGAATGAACATTCAATCAAAAACTTCAATCTGTTCGGAATACCGAGGATGAACTTGTACGAATGTTGGTAGAACTAGAAACAACAGCAATACAAATTAAGAACCTGCGTACTTAATAAAATTCTTTAATTAACTTTAAATTTTTCTTACTTTATTCAGCAGAATTGGTCAACATCTTGAAAAGACCATAGATATAACAATGTTACTTTAATTGTTGTCTTCAGAGTTACAGAACTGTGCCACTGTTGATGAAATTTCTTTCAAAAGAATTTACTGCCATAAAGGTAGAGAAAAAATTTTAAGGAATAACTAACACCATAAGACGGTAAATTATTCGAAAGTAATACAATGTTTCAGCGAAGTTTAGTTCAGTTGATTTATAACTCAAAAGAAATTTTAAAGATCACATTGAAGTATTTCGTTTGGAAAGCTACAAGAATTTGTTTGTACTGCACGAGATCATACGATTTAAAATGCCAAAGCCGGCTGTTTTGAAATTAACTACGCTTTCCGGTAACGAAATGAAAAGACATTCAGTTCTGTGATGTGGTAGCAAGCAACTTTTTCTTCTATAACACTTCTTAAAAATTTAACAAGGTTATGCTCTTGAAGCAAGTGTTTTTTCCCGAAATTACGCATAATCTGTCACCACTCACCAATGACACTTTTATATTCTTTATCTTTAAGCCTGCTTAAATTGACCTACTTCTTCAAAACCAACACTGCATTGAGAAATGTAAGAGATAAGGCAATGAATAAAACAAATAAAAGGACACCTAACCTCAAAATTTTAATTAGGTTGCTCAAAATGTCATAATCAATAAATCACACATCATTAAAATAACAGACCTTTTCCCCCCAAAATTTCTGCATCGGAAATCTAGGTGTGTCACGATCAAGGTTACAACAGTAACCCAAATCAATATACTGGTACCCGACATTTTACTTTGCAGCACGTAAACCAAGAAAGACAGTATCAGCCATTGTGACAGTTTCTGCAACATAACCACAGCCACAGAGGAAAACATCTACATTCTTATCCCTGCATTCCTTAAATATAAATGTTTGCAGAATTTGATATTCCTCGGAGTCAATATGTTCATATTCTATTTTATGAAGTTGTAACCTCACTTAATGGTACCTGCGCCTTGTCGTGGTGGTGGGGCTTGAGTACCTCAGTGACCCTAAGAGCTATGCTGGAGGTAGCATAGCTATTGGTAGGGCCTCCGTAGCCAGATTGGTCGAGGGGGAGAGGTCAGACTAAGACAGGTACTCTGGTCCTCCAGGTTGGGGGTTGGTCACAAGGCTAACAACCTTGCACCGTAAAAAGGAAGATGTTTCGAAACCTCGATCAAAGCCTCGTACAGACGTACCTAACAGAGGACCGAATTGAAGAGGAGAATTGAGGAGGCCGTGGACCGAATACGGACCTGGAGAGCCATAGAAGAAGAACAACAACAACATAGAAAGGCAAGAAATGTCATTTGTGTGTACATATGACATAAGTACCTACAAATAATAATTATTCCACAAAATAGAAATCATAATTTTAGAAAATAAAATGGCCTATAAGAAAATGATTCGTGGTGGAAGCCTGTAAATTTATTTTAGCATTAATACAGCAAGAGTTTATTTAATAACCGCAACAAGTAATGCACAGAAAGGCAGAAATTTTTGGGTTTTTTAAATCAGGGGAGTGTAAAATTAAAATATATGTGTGCGCGCGCACAGGAGGTCCTCATTATCCATGGTTAACAGAGACTGGAAAAACACCATTTAAAGTGGATCCCCTTTGAGCTAGGAATTTTAAACCACAAATATCATGTAAATAAGGGTTAATAAGGACTGGAAAAATCCAGGGGTACTGCAAATGGGTCTGTCACTGGAAAAGGTAGCATGCTGTCCACATGCTTAACAAGGAATCATTTCCCAACAACCCATAATATGACTCGTACGCCCATTTTAAACTAATGATGACGTTAACATACACAGTCCACAGTTGTAATCCTTGAAGCGTGGGAAATTTTCATGTATAGTTCTTCAATAATTTGGACTTTATGTGTGGGGAAAGACAAAGAAGACTTGGATAACGATGACCACCTGCATATAATATGAAGCCATCAATATATAAATGTCTTTTTTTTGAAATTTGAATTTACTGTAGTTACGCAAGTTTACCTGCTACGATGTCAAAAAATATTACTGCAATATCTAAATACCTTGAATTAGTGACCTTCAATGATGGAAACGGGTGTCTAAAAATATAATTTCAACTTCAACCCCCTGCAAATACCATTACACGCTCACGAGACTCCGGGTTTTGTCGTTTAAGAAATGGTTACTCTCTCCTGACCAATATCTTTATATTAATCTGTCGGTGATTTTTGCAGTGTTTAATACGTAAAAATGTGCAGTACAAGTGATAATACGTATCAAATATCTTTTACAACTACACTGATTTAGTTCAAGTGGGACAATACAATGTCCATTCCAAGCCGAGCACAACTCTACGAAACTTAACAACTTTCAATTCATTTCTGAAACTGATACTGGCAGAATATGACAGACAAAAATGTGCCCAGCTTCTGTCATAGATGGAAAGATCCTGGGTTGGGTTTCAAATCAAAAAGTAAATGTTTATCACAAGTCCAGACCACTGTGTTTTATTCCAACGTAATACTTACACGACCAGACGTGCCTGGTATGTTAAAATACTTCTGAGTGACCGATAGGTTGTGTGGCTCAACAAAATATTCATCTGTCCTTTTGGAGGTCTCATAGATAGAAGATGGTGAATGCCCGGAGCTTGCCATTCATATTAAAATTTAATTTAAACCTTTGTAGGGGCTGTATGTACCTCTCTAAAAACCAAACCAAAATCTCTTTCTGACAAACAAAAAAGCTTTGATGATAAAGGTAGCATAGTTCTTAAATCTAATTATAAATATGTAATTGGGTCACAAGAATAATTATAACCAACTAGATGGCTTACCGAATCCGAAGGTTCATCACCGAATTAACCAAAGCCCTCCACCAGACCAACAAAATCCAGTCTCCTTCAACTCCTATCTCCCATAGATCCTGCCTGACATTATCCTCCCATCTACGTCTAGGTCTCCCCAGAGGTATCTTCTCCTCAGGCTTCCCAACCAATACCCGGTGCACACTCTTGTCCCATCCATGCGCGCTACATGCCCAGCCCATCTCATTCTTCTTGACTTAATCACCCTGACAATACTGGGGGAGGAGTACAGATTTTTAAGTTCATCATTATGCAGTTTTCTCCAGGCCTCATCATCTTCTCTCGTAGGCCCAAATATCCCCCTCAACACCCTATTCTCAAACACCTGCAATCTATGTTCCTCCCTCTGAGTGAGAGACCATGTTTCACACCCATACAAAACAACAGGCAAAATTATTGTTTTGTATACTTTAATTCTCAGGTTCTTAGTAATCAGATGGAAAGACAAAATATTTTGAACTGAGAAGTAGCAAGCAACAAGAATAATTATGTAAGATTTGAGGTTTTCACAGCAGTGAGTATGAAGATTTCTGTCTTCTGGGTTGTTGCGTTGTGTAGTCTGGTCGAAGTTAACCAACGTTACAGAGGTCATACTGCCTCCATCATCATGGCGATGAATCTAACATCTACCAGACTACACAGCGCAACAACCCAGAAGACAGAAATCTTCAAGAATAATTATATTCACTATAAGTGATTCAAACTCAAATCCTGGAATAGGCAATTGCAGGTTTATGAATACCGGCCGGAAACCAAGAATGGTTTACAGCGAGTTTCATACTTCTTATTGTGCTTTAGGAATTCAACTAACTTGAAGATGGGTTGTCTTTTGAGTTGTAGGGCTTTGTAGTCTGGTAGTAGTTTACCAACATTTCAGAGGTTCCTGCAGCCTCCATCATCAGGGCAATAAGTCCTGATGATGGAGGTAGAAAAGACCTCTGAATTATAGGTAAACTTCTACCAGGCTGCATGGCACTAAAACCCGGAAGACAACCATCTTTAGAATAAAGGCGTGAAAACCTCAAATCGTACTCGACTATCTTGGGTCTAAATATTCAACATGACTCTAAAAAGATCAAAAATCATTTTAGTCCCCGAGATATGTAAATCAACACGCGTCAAAGGTACAGAATACTATGCTACTCGGGCCTTCCATGACCATGCCCCAATTAACCTTGCAAAGCTCTTCTGTTCCTCAGTGTATGTAATAACCTGAACAGAATGAATCAAAACAGAGTTTCAGCTTCTGGTTTAAAAAAAGAGTACCATTTAACATTTCACTTGACTTGGGTATTTCATTATTTGACTATAGAATGTTATTTATTTCATCGCTGATCTCCAGACTTACGAGATAAAACAGAATTTAATTGAAGGCAAGCGAGCTTCTATAAATATTATGACATTTACTCGAGATTAATAATATTATCACTGTGATATATAATAAATGTAGTAAATACAGGGAAGCAAATGTCAATGTCACAGATATTATTATTAGCAAGGAAAGTAAAAAAAATTTGTGCTACTAAAACATGAACTGATTTTTATATTAAAAAATATTATTATACAGTACAATAACGAATAACTAAGAATACCTGAACGGCAAGTTTAATATCATTAAGACAAGAAAATATTAATAATTCAGAATCAGATACATTCTTTATTCCTTCTGAAATTTTCAATGGCTTGAGTTAATGCTTTACCGACTATTATCATCACATAACTGCAACAAGTACCGATTAAATGCAAATCCAAACAATAATTTATAGCGAAGATGTCCGCCGTATTTAAGCTGCTTCTTTGACTGTATTTCAAAATATAGACAATTTTCCCCCCGAAAGACAAATTTTATTTATTGGTCAGCCAAGTTATTTGGAAGCTGTCACCTCCCAAAAAAATAAGGACCTCAGTTTTTTTGTTTATTAACCTCAGTTTGTTACTGTTACAACATAAAAAGATTCATATAGAAAAGGAAGAAAATTTTACTCGTAGGAATAAAATATTCCGAGATTTAGCAAACACTTGAAAATTTTGTTTTTTGCATGGTCTACGTTTCATTACGTATTAAAACTAGTTTCGGGCAGTTTCGCATTCGGAGACGCAAATAATCACAACTTATATATAAATTTGTATACACTTATTCTGTTTCAGAGAAACTGGATTTGATTTTAACCAATTCAGACTTAATTAATAATGAGTGGTGACAAAAGAAGATAACGCGATTAATTTCAAAAATACTTCCAGTAATAATTGTAGTTTTTGCCGCTTCAGTACAAACAATCCTTTACTGATATATCAACAGGTTAAACAGGGTCTACGTACGTTCTTTAGGCACGGACATATTCAATAAATATTGCACTTCAGAGAACATAAATGTCTGAACATGAGACGAAATCAAGACTGGCCACAAATATATTTTAAAAATAACATTCTTCCATGGTAAATGACTGAATTCTTAACGACGAGCTTCACAACATGTAGGTCACCCAGATTTGCCTAAAAATATGTCTAAAAAGATGTTATATTTATTTCAAAAGTAAGATATTCATGTTCTGTCAACATTACAACATTTTCCGCAGCAAGGTTACCATTTACGATACAACTCTGCGCAAAAAGCTAGTTGCGTCTATAATAAAATCAGCCTTATAATAAGAATATACACACATATATATATACCGATACACACGTCGCTAATTTCCGTCGTATAACAAGGAGTGCACTGACAATAATCATAAAAGAATATTCAATATAAAGGTTTACTGTCCGTTTTAAAAATTTACTAAAAGTCGAAGCTTAATTAATAAATACTAAATTGAACAACAACAAATCAGACCTGGATAAGAGCAAATACCAGAACTATTCGCTTTGTTATCGACGTACGTAACGTGGACTGCGTGACTTGGGATATAGCGAATGGCCGGTTTTTGCTCTGAAATTCTTTTCGTATGTCCGTTCCGAACAGAAAAGAAACTATTTCTCTTCTTCAGTTTGCCTAGATACCCAAACATATAAATCACGACCGCATATCGAAACCTTATTTCTGTAAATATGATAATACAGTAAACGTTACTGTGTGTATCAATTACTTCTTTATTTTCTTCAGAATATATTTATAAAAGAATAACATTCATAAAACTCAAAATGGTAACCTTGCTGCGTATTTTTTGCGCAGGTTTTTGTTCTCATGAAAACAAAGTACTGAAACTAAGAATAGAAACAAAAATTGCACAAAGGTGGTGGTGCCTGTCTGACAACGGCTTCCACCAGCTCAAGATTATCACATTTATACAGCTCCATTGGTCGGACATGCACACAGAAATTGACAAAATCCAAAAAGGAAACAGTACCACTTTTCTTCCTGTTATTCTGCCTAATATTTTGTTTAAATTGGTTATACAGTACTGGGTTTGTGAAGAATGCATTATTTGAGAACAGGCAGCGGCACGTTTAACACATTTCGTTACAATAATCTTGTTTTATCGAAGCTGCAAATACTCAATCAGAACCTTCGTTAATAATCTCTAATAGTTTAAACTTCAGACGTTGCCACAATTCATTATTCGCTGGGCCTTTGCTGAACTAAAGTTACTTCTGACCAAAGACATAATCTTAAATAGCTTCTATTATGTACGTAGGATATGTGAAAACGTGAAAAATATATATTAGTAAAAAATGGTACATAGCAGACATTTGTACAGGGCTAGTCTAAATGATGTTCCCGATTTGAAACACGTTACTCACGTTTAATGAAATTCAGATGCACAAAATTGATACCGATGGAAAGAGAAACTCTCCAAGTTTATGTTGGTACACTTCGCGGCCGTGTAGTAACACTGTTCGCCGCCAGGGGCGATATGAGAGAAAATGGCTGCCCTCGAAGACAGGAGAGCCTTTCGCGTCCTTGATTTTCACGTTCACCGGACCTGACGCCGTGATTTTTTTCTGTGGGGGTTCGTCAAAGATAGAGTCTTTGTGCCACCCTTACAACAGACCTTGCTTGATCTGCGAGCGTGTATCACAGCAGCCATTGCAGCAATCGATCATGATATGCTGCAACGTGTCAGGGACGAACTCGACTGCAGGCTGGATGTGTGCCGAGTTACCAAGGGGGCTCACATTGAACACCTGTGATGTACTGAAACAAAACTGGAGAGTTTCTCTTTCCATCGGTATCAATTTTCTGCATCTGAATTTCATTAAACGTGAGTAACGTGTTTCAAATCGGGAACATCATTTAGACTAGCCCTGTATTGTGGTAGGAAATACGAATTTGCAAACTGGATAATTTTAATGACGTTAACTGATATTTTTAGATGACATTATATTCTGTTACGATACACAGCAGATACTCTCACAGCAATAATTAGAGAGCCTGGCACAGTAGAACAGCGTACATCCACAATCTCTGTTCTCAAAATCTGATTCTTCACACGATCTGCAAAAATTAGGACTAATAAGAATATGTGGCAAGACTTTGCCTTACTCATCTCTCTCATGTGGCCATCATCTGACCTCAAAACACCGTTCCGTTCATATACATACTGTACAAAATTCATATATCAATATTCCTTCTCAACTTCATACGTAAATTTTAAAAATTCAACAGAAAACTATACATTTACATCACGTAGGGACAAGAAATGAAATAGTGACAACAATGACAAAATATTACGAGCTTTGGTTGGTAAAACTTTCATGGGACTGCTGAATTTTCTAAAATATGTTCTGTTTAAATGTGATGTCAGCCACTGAGATTCCGGAGTGTCAAGACCCAAGTTGTAAGCACTACAAAACAGTTGACGCTAGACCCACAAGAGAGATTAAAACATGTAATCACTCATTAAAACAAATCAAGAAACATAGCACATAATTGGCAGCATAACATAGACTTGTAAAAATTAAACAACATATGTACGAACAAAAGAAATAACGTTTCTGGCACAAAGGAACATTATTTTGCTTTTCTTTCTTTGAAAAAATAAAAAAAGAATTGTGACACGTATTTGGGCAAAACAAAAAACCACACATACGTATGAAAAAAAGTTTGCAAAAAATGCACTTTCTTTAATTTGTTACACGTCATGTTAGTATTTGACACTTCATCCTGAGTATTTCTTCTTTCTTGTGGTCTTGATTGTCTTAAAAGCCATCACCACATGCAATCACTTCCTATCTACGCACGTTAGAAGTCAGATGCTTGCAAGGAACGTGCCGTGTCCCAGGACACGGCTTCTGCTGGCGGCGGTGATGTGGCATTTGGCCGCTTGGCTAGATGCTACGTGACACTTATCACGGCTCGAGCCGAATTTGAAGACGCGTCCTTGCCACTGCCACCTGTCTCTGTCTTAATGCACTGTCCCGTTAACTGGTTCACACTCAGGGGATTGTTTATATCATGTGGGTTGGTGCCCACAGGGTTGCGATGCAAAGGTGGGCCGGTAGGTGGAGGATGGTGTGGAGGATGATGGTGGTGCACAGAAGGTAATCCTCCTCCACCGCCACTTGCGTTCGAGGAAGCCGAGGGGGGTTGATGCGGAGGCAAGATGCCTCCACCTAGTCCATTCATCGGGGTCTTGCACTCGAATGCCGACGCATCATGTGGCGTCAGCGGACTCTGCAAGCTCATGCACGGACTTGCCAGACTCACCGACGGACTGGCCAGACTCGTGCTTGGGCTCGGTAGTATCATAGAGGGGCTGGTGAGGCTGGACAGTCCGCTCAGTCCACCAGGACTTGATAAAGAGTGGTTGATACTCTCCCGGTCATCTTCAGGAGGAGTGTTTGCATCACCCACGCTGCCACAGCTCCCCAGGTTGTCCTCCGACTGGTTCCCATCCATACTCTCATTCGACTCCATGTACCGTATGCATTTTTTCTTGCGCCTGTACAGTAATCAACTGTATAATTATGTAAATCAAACTAATAAAGTTACATTCAAGTAAAATTCCACTCTGAAATTATAGAGCTCTATTTGATAACTTTAATTACTTATGAGCCACAAAACTCCCTGTCTTATTTTCTGCAAAATATAATTAAAACAAAATACAACCTTTAATTTCTGTGCTATAGAAGGGGAGAATTATGCTGGATAATAAAAATTCACGTTAAGAAAAGGAATTCAGTATACATGAGCTAAACTGAGATCATATGGCAGGAATATATGGGAAAAGTACGTAATTGCTTTTGATATAAATGTGGGTCCACCAGGTTTAATTTTCTTATATTTCAGCCTGATCAGAAGAAAAGGCCCTTTTTTCCACAAAATTAAGCAAATAAATGGATAAATGATGTGCCACATGGAAATACTTGGTCAGATTAGCCAAAGAAAAAAAAATAATGGAAAGAGCACTTGCCACAAACAAAAGCACAGTGAACTCTCCAGTGCCGTTAGCTACCTTCAATGTAAAGATCCGTACTCCGTTCTCAGTTACCTGGTTTGTTTTCTTGCACAGATTACATAGAATAGCAAACGCTAACAACAAAAACAAAAGAAAGAAGCTTACTTTTACTCCCTTCTGCATACTCTTAATTAATATTCACAGAGACATCAGATTGGGGAGGAAGCAATGATCTCACTCCAGAAGACATTACATATGTTATATACGTAGGGCAGTCAAAAAGTTCCTGGAATTGTGGTATAGCACTGTAATGGTAGGACATATGGCAACGCTTACCTAATCACATTCAAAGTAGGACCCTTGCGCACATACACTCACTTGCTCCATCCATCCTGCCATTGTTGGAAGCACCGGCGGAAGGTTTCGTTTGGAATCTTCTGGAGTTCGGCCGTCGCATTCGACACATCGCTGGTTGTGCAGCAATTCCTTGCCGAAAAAAGCATTCCCGTCATCACCCAACCACCACACTCTCCGGATCTCGCTCCGAGTGACTTCTGGCTGTTCCTTACTCTGAAAATGGGCCTCAAGGGGACGCGTTTCGCAACCATGGAGGACATCAAATCGAATGTGACGGCCAAACTCCGGAAGATTCCAAACGAAGCCTTCCGCCGGCGCTTCCAACAATGGCAGGATTGATGGAGCAAGTTTGTGTGTGTGCAAGGGTCCTACTTTGAAGGTGATTAGGTAAGCGTTGCCATATGTCCTACCATTACAGTGCTATACCACAATTCCAGGAACTTTTTGACTGCCCCTCGTACATATTTTCATGCAGACCTTTCTTGAAACAGCACAAGCTAACAATGGGAATTTTTTTTTGAACAAACTATATACCAAATACTGAAACAAAATATAGGAAAACGATATTTGAAGTGTGGCAATTTATATGGGAAAATCTCCTACTTCCATATGCCATCACAACACCTCATTGTTACTACTGTTAACAATAAAGACATTCAATTTTCATGAACATACTAGAGTGGCATATTTAAGCCTTTATAACACATTGTGCCTACACTTTTGCGGCATACTTGGGTTTTGGGTCAATCCATTTATTTGTCAGAGATTCTAAGATACAGCCTGAAAAAAAGTTTTAATTAACTCTGCACCAGAAAAGAAAACAATGATACAAATCCATGCACTCAAATCTTAGTAGAAACAACCAAAGCTGATGTTGCACTATTACCGCAATAGTGCAGGTTATCCACAGTGAATATATAATGAAAAAAGTTTGTTACTTTTCTCGCAATCACCATGTATCAGACTTGTTAAATTTTTAGTACTTTTCTATTGCTATCTGTATTCAATAATCATCTGCACCATACTTCTGAAAATACACAGCAGAAATAAAAATAAATTATTTATTCAGTGAAGTGACCGGCTATGGACTGTACGACTGGGGTTCAAACCCCGACAGGGACAGAGGAATATTTCCTCTAGACTCTGCGTCCAGACCAGCTCTGGGGCCCACCCAGCCTCCTGTTCAAACCCCGACAGGGGCAGAGGATTTTTCCTCTAGACTCTGCGTCCAGACCAGCTCTGGGGCTCACCCAGCCTCCTATCCAATAGGTACGAAGATCCTTTCCTGGGGGTAAAGTGCGGCTGGGGCGTGACGTTGACCACTCACCCGCCACCCCCAAGCATGGCATATAGTGAATGGGACGGGGGGGATCCCAAAATCTTTTCACATACATAGGATTAATATTTGGTTTTATCTTCATTGTCAGGATAAAATAAAATAGTGAATCTAATGGGGATTTTCTATTTTAAACAGAACATCTAACCTGTCTAGGAAGACATTATGTTTGAAATACTTGAATATTTTTTAATTTTGTTACAGTGCTCCACTGAAGCTGTACAAACAAACTCTCTCTTTCAGGTGAGAACTAGCAGTAATCAATCGGGAGAGCTTGCCAAGACAAAACTGGTCACCACCTTAATATATAGTGTGTTACAAATTAACTAATTAAAACCAAAAGCTGAAATCTTTGTATTTTTAACCATTCAAAATGATGCCAAGTAATTTACGGAATTATTTTTTAAATGTCACTCAAATGAAGTAGCAGAAATGCCAATCTTTATTTGAATTTATAATATGCTGTATTTATTAAATTTGATAATCAGTTTCTCCACGTAAGTTACATCCCTCCATACAGAGCACATAAATGGTGGAATGCGGTGTCTTATTTTCTGCACCAAGTCACATCTGAAAGGTTTTAATTTACTTCTTTATAGATAATAATAAATTATGAAGAAGTAAGGAATCAGACATTTAAGGGTGGAAAAAATGTGCACGTGACTTCTGCCCCCGACAGCCTTCTCCGCACATTCGGGAGTGTTTCATAAGGTATCACTCTTTCCAAACACCATTAATGCACTGAAAAATAAGCATGGAAAATTTGAAGATTGGGTAATACGTTGAATTAAATAATACACTGTAGTACAGCACTGTCTATACAGAACCTGCTGTGGCGAGAAAATTTACCCTCCAGATGTTTAGTCATTCTCTTCACACAAATCTTAGTAGTGATAACGTTTGCTTTTCACGATCACAACATAGTGAGGAGGGGGGGGGGGTTTGTTTGAATACGCAAAGTTAATGCTAACGAGACAGTAACTAATAACAAATGTTTTGTTGACATGCAGATGAAAATGACTGTCGAGTTCCATGAATACTGAAGATTCAAACAAAGCTTATAGACAGTACATATTCTTGTACTTCATGGTGCTAAGATATATTAAGCAAATTAATAAACTTATCTTAATTTAACTCCTTTTGGTGTATTCATTATATATTACTTTGTATGCATTATTCCTAGTTGAAAAGCAACATAAATCAACACTCGTCTTGACACTACGATACAGGTATTTCATCGTAACACTTTCCATGCAACATCATTGAAGAAATGACATCACTTCACCTTTTCTGTATCTAGTCACAGCTTACAATGGATGCAATTTATGCACCTACGTTATTCACAGGACACGACTATGAAACTACGAGGAATATGAACTTTTACATCAGCTCTAAACATCGACTTCATAAATGTTGTATTAACCCTTAAAAAGTTCATCTCCTCTTACATTCTTTAGTTATTACATGACCTATTAACATCATCTACAACTACTGAATTGCGGCCATAAACATTAATTGGAAGGGTAGAGAAGGGACTGAGGCAATTCCATTTTAACCCTCCAGTGCAGGATTACTTCACTCTGCGCGTCTTTTATATCGTGCCGAGAGTTAAAAAACCATTTGCTTTTATCCCATCTAATTTCATAGGAAATGACAGGCTTACGATATTATCATGTCTGTCTGTCTATTTGTCATCACCCAAAATATTAATAATACCATCATGGTGGCCATGCAAACTTCTGATAAGGAAGTGATAAACACCCCTTAATACTGGGTGCTGAATTGTTGGTAATAGGCCGCATGTAAATCATCAGGGCGATGATGGAGGCAGCAAGGACCTCCGAAATGTAGGTAAACTTCTACCAGACTACACGGCGCTACAACCCATAAGACTGCCATCTTTGAACTTCACAAGCATTTTCATTTTGTGAAGTATGCCAATTACTTATACAAAATATTATCTAATATGTTACGCCTTAGAATGGCTGTTTAAAGGACTCACATATGTTGATATGTCATGGATCTCGTTTGTCGTGGCATGGGCTCAATTTAGAAATCAAACATAACAATGAGGTTCATTAAGAGTAAAGTTGTTTCAGGTCAAACTAAGACAGGTACCCTGGTCCTCCAGGTTGGGGGTTGGTCGCAAGGCTAACAACCTTGCACCGTGAAAAGGAAGATGTTTTGAAACCTCGATCAAAGCCTCGGACAGACGGACCTAACAGAGGACTGAATGGAAGAGAATTGAGGAGGCTATGGACCGAATACAAACCAGAGAGCCATAGAAGAAGAATAAGAAAAAGAATAAGAAGAAAGTTGTTTCAAACTTCCTTGTTTCCAAACCTTTATTAATTTCGCTGAGTTGCACTTTTCATTACTGACTCATCTGAGTTGGACATCAGTAGGCCTTCGGTCGATTTATGTAACCAAGATTTGGAGCCAGTTTCATTAGCGTACTTTGACTGTCACCCTGTGTATGTCGTTTGTTCACATTTGAATAGAAGTACTACTTGGTATGAAGCAGGGAGCTGTTCAAACATCACTACACATGAGTGGTCCATGGTAAGAGCATGACTAGAGAAAAACTGTAGACTAACAATTTGGAAGGTGCTGATACAGTGTTTTATGGCGTGTCCAGCTCAGAATGCCGTATTCTTAGCGGAAACTCACGGGAACACTTTTGCCAGTGTAAGACAGCTTAAGGCTGCTACCAACTTTCCTCGACAGAAAAGTCCAGTTATTTCAAGTTGGCCTCAAAGCATGATGTGCTGCAGTGAACATCAACTATAACACCGAGCACATTTTCTGAAAGCAGTATCACCATTCCGTTCATGATTCTTGCGTTGTTGAAGAATGGCGATCCTGGCAAACCATTGTTAAATTCACCGACTAGCCACCACATGTGCCTGATACAAATCCCATCGAGTATATGTGGAGCGAAACAGGAAACCTTGCCAGACCTCTCTCTAAGACACAAGAGATGCTCTTGTGTCAGACGAAGTTACTCTGTGGTTGAGATTCAGGAATTTTGGACATCTTATTAAAGATGTCAGGTCTTAAAAGCAGCCCTTTTAAGAGGTAACACGCTAATCATATTTTGTACACAGAGAATATAGCTGAATAATATACAATTGCACAACATTAATAAAGTATTTTTGCAAATACAACATAATAAAAGAAAGAATGCCGACACTGGTGTTCAAACAAACGTAATCTTCATTTCAACACTAGTCGCCTACCTAATGACTCGTCTATGAGAGAACAGAACCAACAGAGTGAAATACAACTTTCAGCTCAACTTTTTTTGTCAGAATTCATCACACGACCCTGAAAAGCCATTAAAATTAGTTATCATTTTTCTTCAAATTAGGCAGACATATTGAACGAAAGGCAGAGAAAAACCACATAGACATATAATAGGAGATTATGAATGACTAGAATTATTACGATGCCATGCTTCCATCACTTCTGATTTTGGGCTTAAAAATGTTCAAGCTTTTTTTTCTCCCCCCCCCCCCCTGGATGTGTAGCAAACATTCCTAAGCACTGAAGGGTTAATTCATATTAGATTATTATTAGCGACTAGGGCAGGATGGTAAGATTTCAATACAGTACGCTGGTTGGGAAAATGATGAAGTGAACATCTGATTACAAGTGTTCTTTCTTCCACACACACACCATTAACATATGCAAAAACATCTATAAAAAACACACACAAAAGAGGGTGCAACAGTCAGCTAAACTTTACAACCAATAAATAATAAATGCAGTAATCGCTATCATCTATAAAACAAAAATTAAAAAACTACCACTAGCAAGCACGGCAAATAACAAATTATTCTCATAAAAATTTTAAACAAATTTACAGGGAAAACAAAACGGAGTTAAGATTTTTACATTCCAAACACAACTGAAAATGAACGTACTAGTGTAAAGACATTTCTGTGAGTTGTATGGGGAGGGGGGCTAGGAGGAAACTACAAAGACAATTGGGGTGGGGGCAAGAAATACATAAAATTATCTTACACTGTTCTCATAACCGAGATTTGAGTGTGCAAATAGAAACATCATTATTCAACCCTTGATCTTTTGTACAGGAATCCAGTGTCTCTTCGTTAAGATGTGGCAGAATCAAGCAAATATCATAGCCATATATCATTGGCAGTATTTCCTTCATTCGCCTGCTTTTTAAACTATAGTGCGATGTACAGAAACATCGATAATTTAATCAAAATGCTAATATCTGATTAGTTTTAAGATTTTAATCATGTAATAAAATTAGAGAATAAATGTGCTATGACCAAATTTGATTAAAGTTACTGATATTGTAAAAATGTCAAGAACTTCGCTTGCAAACGAAACAAAAGCCGCAAGAGTTAGAACAATATTACTGTCATTCCTGTACCTAAGCATCATGAAGTAGACTTTGAGGTAAGGATTCACAGTCTTAATCTCAGTACTGAATGAACGCGAAAGGTAGATGCATAAGGAGACATTCTGGCTTGATGGAAGCAGAACCATACCAAAGATTTAGCAGCCATCTTCAGGCAAGATGACTGATTGAAAGGAATAAAACAGGCAGAATATTATAATCTCACATGTAAAATTGTAATATGCTGTTGTGCAGAACCTATGAGGTGGTTTCTGCTATCCCCAATGGTAAAATTATGAAGACGGCCAACATGGCAGACCTAATGCTTTATGGGTAATGTGAATAAATAAGGAAGCCTCACATTCACAGTTCTTACTTCTGTCACGGGGTAGGAAAAAGAATTGCATGCAGAAAAATATTCACTGTATCTGGCTAGTCACGGACAGTTATACACAAACGTTTCCTGGCTCTCAGCAGAATCTGTGTAACTCACCACCAAGAGCTACAAAATTTTCCTGATGTGCATCAAGTATTGATCCAAAAAAAACAAACAATATAATCAACTTAGATTAAATGAGGATTATTAGAATTCCATTACCAATTAATATGGGAGGAAACATGTCTGTAAAAATTAAACAATGCTTCATCAGAAAAAAAGTCAAATGAGGGGTAACCTTGCCATCATAAAGGCTGCAAAGCATTAACTACAGTTTATCTTGTATGGCCAAAATGTTGCTGGTCTTTTGTTCTAACTAACCTAGTCCCTATTTAATTGATAAACAGACAGTATTATTTTTAGCAGATTTATCCTCCAGGAATAATTCAGAAGACCTGACTGTCATAATTAGCAAGTTTATGGAAGCCTATTTTGTTCGGAACTGTGATCTTGGGAAATTCAAAACAAAATTATCTCCAACGCTTTCTAGCCAAAAAACATTTCACATACAAATAAAAAGAAGAAGAAGAAGTTCAACAGTAAGTAAGACGTCACTGTGTAATAATTTTAGTGGCAACTGCTGTTAGCACTTCGCAATGACGGATTCAGCATACTGATAGGTTATTTCTTGACAGCGCTGAAATAATATGTTGCCAACTTTTATTTCCTCAAAGTACTCAGAAAACTGAAACTGAACTGCCAAAAATTTGGAAAAATGTTTCAGACAGTTATAAGGAAGAATAACCATGATGGCTGCATAAAGGAAATAAAAGCAATATAATGGCTAAAGGACTAGATTTAGCTAAAAATTTCTGAGGAATCTACAAAGCCTTCTTCTTCTTTATTATGCTGTATCTTTTACAGGAGGTTGGCGACATATTATGAACAGGATCCTTCCATCCTTATCTCGGACTGGGACCTGTTCATATACGTTCTTGGCAGGTGATACAGAAGTGGTTTGCCATTGCCTTCTTCAGTGTGTATGGAGTATGGAGTAATTGTTGGGAAGCCCCGGAGGAAAACTCCGTGCTGCCTAGACCATGGCCTTGCCCAACATAAGTTATAAATCCTGTCACCGCCGGGAATTGAACCCGGGACCACAGGATTACAAGGCCAGCACTCTAACCGCTAGACCACCGTCACGGTTACAAAGGCTTAAACTGATGAAATAATTCAGAACTGATATAATGTATTAGAAAGCAGTACAAAATCTCATTTTAATTGAACATCTACTCTAAATATAACTACCTACCATTCAATCATATAATAAGCCTTCCAAATTAGAAGACAAAAAATTCGGATTAATTTTAAAATTATTTAAAAACACTCAATCAGAACTTCTGATAACTGATGTGCAGTGCAGAACGAGTGAAAATATATCATAGATCTATACGTAAAGCCTCCATGATTTCAACGGAGGATCTTGCATTGCTTCTGTTAATAACCGAGACAGAAAAATAAGAAGTCTACCAACGTATTCACATGGTGTCATAATTACCGATACAGTTTAACTTTAGAACCTTTGTAATATATTTCTTGCCCCCAGTAAAAGGAATTTGTAATAAATTAACGCAAGCAAGCAAACAAACAAAACAAAAAAAATCAGTGGTGCTCTCATGCTGTAACAGGGCACACTACACATACTGTTCTCACATGGCCTAAGGCACTGGCTCAGAATTTCTACAACAAACTTCAATGCATTCAATGTAGTCACCTGCTGAATAAGTCGGTATGATTCATTCATGACTCATTACTTGTAATGAGTATTTTGTATTACCACAGTCGCTATGAGAGGTCAGAAACACATACTTTAGTATTTTTACGGTTGACAACCGGTTAACTGGTAAATGAATTAAAGAAAATCATCTGATGACCGCTTTCCATTCAGGCACTACAGAGACTGACTGACGGTGTAACTAGCACTAATGACAAGTCCCGACATTCAAAGTTAAAAACTGGAAGAAACTGCAAAAGGAAATGTAGACGCGATGAACATGGCATAAGCCGATACCTTCTTCAGAGTTTAAAAATTAATGACATAATTCTGTGCCATGTAGAACAAATACTTTCTAGTAATTTAAACGTAATTTTCAAGTGGACATTACACTGACATAATTTTTGAAATGGGGCAGACAGTGATGCCAAATCTTAGTTAGGCCATGCAATTAGTAGCAAACAAAGTGACATGTATACATGGAACGGTAATGTAAAACACTCACAGCTGGCCGTGGGCGCATGTTTGACTAGAGATTAACATAGGTAGGTTCCTGCGGGGAGGCTGCATTGCTAGTGGTAGTGTTACCATGGTGGATTATACTAGCATGGACCCCCAGCCCTGTGGGATTGGGCCCAGGGCCGGAGGGGTGTCCGGGAGGGTGCCCGGGGGGGTTCCCGTGGCTCGGCCCGTCCGGGCTGCATCCGCCGCACAAGATAGAAACATCAGTTAGCATTAAAGGGGCACTGAAGTCACTTCCTTCTCAATCTTATTGTACCAGAAAATTATACAATAAAATTAATAAAAAACCAGAAAATCAACATTTAACAACAATTTCTTTCTAAAAGGTATGATTACAAAAGACATGGAGCATTCACATTTGAGGAAATCAACTTTATTTCATCATTTAATTATTAATGCAACTGTCACAGTATGTCACTCCATGCCTTTTACAATATCGGTATTTTAAAATGAGGTTTCTTAGTTGATCCACTTGAAATAAGATGCGCATTTCAGAAAATGTGTCGACAAAGATGTTTCAAATTTCGAAAATAAAATCAAGAAATTCTGAGAGATAGAGAGAGAGAAATCATTTTTGAAACTGGAAGATATTTTTGAAGAATTGTAGAAACTTCTTTTCCAGATAGGTGGGATCATTTTTCCCAATTATGGATAATTTAAATCACAAAACTTTTTTTTAGAGAGAGAGAGAGAGAGAGGTGACATTCTAAATCATGCCCCTTTAATGATTAACTGAGGTTGTCTATCTATGTGCCAGAATGTCTCAAAGGCTCTCACTGTCATTTACCACTGCACCCACTGTTGTACGCAAATAAGCCAATCAAAGAAAGGGTTGTTTCTTCTTCTCTTTGTGGGAAGACACATTTTCTGAATGAATTAGTTACACTACTTGGTTACTTTTATACAGTTACAGTAAAACCCTGGTTACTTCAGCAGGTTCTCAACTGTAAATATTATTTGCTTCTGTGTTTCTATGTATTTTTAAGTCAAACGACTGAATTTTGTGAAATGATCTGAAAATATTTTAAAAAGCACCATCACTTCACAGAATTCAGTGTATGACAAGTTAGTGTGGCGAGTGTTGGCACTTCGACACTCTTCATTCAAACAGATTGGCTACCAGTGTCAAAGTGAACCCATCGCACAATATCGGTAATCGGGGTTCTACCGAGTGTTTTCATTTCAGAAGTCAAGAGAAAAAATAAATTCACATGTAAAAAACACCAAAGTGTCTTCTCACGACTACATCTAGCACGCACAGTCTTTCCACATAGATAAGATGACACCAAACGTTTAAATAAAAGTGAGACCTTTTGTACGAAACCCCCGCTCCCACTCTTAAGCACAGCCAAGACCTGACATAAATAAAAAGGGTCACTCATTTATAAACTTCTCTCCAGAATTATTTGACCGCATTAGGGCGCAGAAATGGCAGATCAACTTGACCGACTTTCACGGGTTGTAATCAAAATTAATTAACAACTTCAACAACATGCAACTCGTAGCCGTCTACATATACACAATTTTACTGGATTGAGACAAACTGCAGCGAAGAGCTCTGAGGGAGAAACTGCAGGCATATTACTCCAACGAAAGGCTTCGACTATGTTCTACCTACCGATAAGATCTGATATGGTATTAAGGTTCCAACTTTCACTTTATACTCTACCAATCAACAAAAAAATATACTAAGAGTGACCCTTTTTATCTCCCAAACATGACATGAATAATGAAAATAAAAAGTAATGAAACAAGACAAAAGAAAGAACATAAAGAAAAAAGTACCATCCTAGAAGTAAGGTTCGACTACAGTAGAGAGGACGACACACAAGACTTTTACACAGACAACACACAGACAGAAGGATGCATTATTACCTGCAAGGTTTGCACCACTGGCTCTGCTGGTCGAGACCGTATCGGGCACGGCACTTTTTCATACTGTTTCCTACAACATCGACACAAGGACACTTTTTATATCATTCTGTGAAAGACGTTCATAAGCATGCAGTTACGGCCAACACATAAACATGCACACTTAAAAAAAAAAATAGCAATGAAAACTTTCAGGATATCGTACGTTAAATAATACATAAGTAACATTGCCATGCATTTAGGGTATTCTCTCGTAAGTTTCTGGATTTATAAAATAAACAATGAAACACTCACAAATAACACAATTATATTTTAATTTCATAGAGGACATTTCTGCCTCCCAAACGGGAAGAAATCTGGAAGTCAAAAACTATAACACTTAAACAACTGTTTGATAAGCAGAATAGGTTCCACTTCAGATTACATGGCCTCACTTCCCCAAAACTGCTTTGGATCCTGATAACCATTATGGTAGAAAATAAATAATTATAAACGAAATATATATCCACATGCAACAAACTTGAGAAAATAAATTCCTCTCCACTTGTATTTAACTTGATACTGCATCCAAAGACTGCTTTAATCAGATTGGTTTACAGATTTCAACCAATCACAGATAAAACACGACAGATATGGTTCTGGTATGGCGCGGTATCACAGTTAATCTCAAGCGGCAGGTGAACTGACAACGCAATGTTCATCGCCATGTACCTCCGTCATTTGTCTCTTGTTTGCGTTTCCTCTTCTTGCCGCGGGAAGAGTTAGCACGAGACGACCAATCGGGGTAGAGCTGCATGTGTAACTGCCGCTCTCGGCGAGCCAGTTCGTAATACTTGGCTTGTTCCTCCCGGCCTAGCGCGTGCCACTACGGGAGAACAAAACAAGCAATTACAAACACAAAATTAAGGCTAATTTTTTATGTTCCAAATAAAAAAAATCATTGCAAAGAAACAAGATTATATCTTGTTTTCTAAATGTGTAATTTTGAGGGGGTTCCGACTTTCCGTGTCTGTCGTGCTAGAAGAACAGCCAGGGAGAGGTTCATTATCCTCAGCATTCTTGAGTAGAATTAAGTGTCTCCCTTTCAAGGGTTTTGGGGATTCTGGAGGCCAAATCCACTTTTCCCATTTCAACCTATTCTGCTCAGCAAAGTGACAAACTCACGTAAAATTACAGGACCAGAATTTTATACTTCAGTTCCGAGACTTTTTCTTTATTTTCTTTTCTTTTTTCTTTCTTTTTTTCTCTTTTAGTTCCGACCTGGGTATTTTCAGCACATCACGGCGGTGGCATGTCCCCTATGAAACTGCTGTTCTAGCACTACTGGAAAGGGTACCTCCTGGGTCGGCTGATCGTTCTTTCTTTCTCTTCTTCTTCTTTGCGCCGTATCCATAATTATCCCTGGCGCTCCAGCCTGGATACAGCTGCATGTGAAGCTGCCGCTCCTGGCGCGCCTTCTCATAGTATTTTGCTTGTTCTTCCCGTGTTAGCGAATGCCACTATAAATCAATATGTAACATGTATACACCACTCGTCACAATCTGCAGTGAAGGTAACGGTTGCTTTGGGTGAAAGAAGCCTTTACATAGCACATGACATATGAATGATGCATAGCTTCTATATACCACAATGAAGTAAGTGATTGAATAAGGATTCTGGTTTTCACTTAGAAGTGTGTAATAAATAATGTAATGCGTAAATTCATCGCTCACTCAACGGTGCAGGAAGTTCTTTGAAAAGTCGACCGTATACTCGGCTTGTCAAAGAATACCCCACGTTCTTTGTGGAACCCGTAGGTTCATCACCATGTTCACAAAAGCCACCACCAGACTCAATCATACATACTTAAACAAAGAAGTCAAAAACACTGTTTCTGCAGAAAGCATTAGCATTTTTTAAACTTAAATTATCTCCTGAAATTGAACATACAGTGATAATTCCCCAAAAAAGAGGCAATACCTTAACGTCATCATATGTCGAGAGCAATGCTCCTTTTCCTACCCAGCATTTGCTGAATTATAACTTCAAACTAATTTCATGAGCGAGGATTCTTGAAAAGCTGACACATCAGCTGGTCTACTTTTTATGGAAACTTGAAAGTTCATTACCACAACACACAGATTAATTTTATTTTTCAGCAGAAGTCTCCAAACTTCTGAAAACAATACATATAAATTGTCTGAATTTAAAATAACTGCAGGTTATGAATATCACAGGCGCTGCAAATGAAGGCGATACATAACATGATCCACCCTGGAAGCATTCTACACAATGATGACCACAAAAAATTAAAATTAATTAAATTTCTTCCCTGTTCTTAGGTACTGTTTACTAAATTCAGCAGATGCTAAACTGCGCGCTTCAAGGTCACTGAAACAAACAGCAGAGCCAAGATGAGTGAAGACAGCTCAAAACTGCTGTACTGTTGACATAAGCCATGTGGTAAGGCGGCAAAGTCCTTCCATGGCCTTGAAGCATGAAACTTGGTTGTGCAACTAGAGTTCATTTATAGGATGACAAGAGTCAGTTCCCTAACTTCTCAAAAATTGTTGTTTTTATTTTTAGATTGTGTTTTTAATATTTCCCTACCCCTTTCCAGCGTAAAATTAATGTGTACTGGTATCAAACTGTAAAGTCTTTACTCCTGTCCCAAACAGTTAAAAAGATTACCAAACCGCAATATGTAACTGTGTGTCGTACGCTATTATATCCTTTTAAGAGACTTTAACCACGTTCATCGATGAGCATGAAAGGGATTCAGTGAAAGTGAATGTGATATCTGCTGGTATGCTTCTTCCCCAATGAAACTATAAAAAGTGGAAATTAATATCAGTTATCAGCTGCTTTCAAGATAAGATAATACTTTTGACAGCCTACTCCATCACCTAAACCACCCAATGTTTTCCTGTCATGAAAGGTGAAGAAATACATACTGTAATCATCATCATCATGACGAATGGTGGAGAGTTAGGTTATTAAGCACTGTTTCTACAATTCCCAAGATCTCCATTATTATTTTGGTTGTCCTAAGCCAAATCATCCCCAGGAATGCGTTATCACACCAGTTCCATGTGTGTATGAGAATTTACTGAGACATTTCAACACACTTAGAAACAATAACTCTGAGCAAGTAGGAAAATATTAATTGACATCTTAAGCATTCATTTATCCTGTATAAGAGTCACAATATTTTAATAACCTTGATTATTAGACATTATCACAATGTTAGCCTTCACACAATGATCTTAACAAAAGTCGCACATTTTTAAAATATCTATTATGTTGGGGTCCTCAGTGGCCGTGTGGTCTGAGGCGTGGGCCTTGTGCCGCTTGGTCGCTGGGACCGTGGGTTCGAATCCCACTCAAGCCATGGATGTTTGTCCGCGTTTTTCTGTGTTGTGCTGTCCTGTGTACAGGTAGAGGCCTTGCGACGGGCCGAGGAGTCCTACCGAATGTATATAGATCGAGCCAACGAAAAGTTGGGACCCGCAGTGCTCAGGCACTTAAAGAACGGGTCGTTCCCAGTATACAGTACTATAACATTATCACATCTGTTAGGATAATTAAACCAAGGATGATGATACAAGTGTTACTGGGATGGAGGATCGTCATGGAAGTGACAATAATAATGAGGACTGATTCTCCCTAAGCAACTCATGGAAGAAAAAGAAGAAAACTCTCTAAGAACAAGACTGAGTTTCCTCTCAACCTTGCCTATAGTTCAGTGACCTTGAGAAGGGTTATGTTCCTGCTCCCCACTCCTATGGCCTTGAACTGGGTTCCATCCCCCACTCCCACTTTCAAGGTTCCCACTCGAAAATCGTGTGCTGTCTGACCCACTTCTCTATCTACTCTTGTATAATACATCAAGATTCTAATGTTATTAATTTCAACCTTGAATATGAAGGCAGCACATTGCTCAGACATCTTGGACTGCATGAATACGCAGTGCGACGACACACATGGCCACAATCTAAACTCAGACTGATGTAAAATCCTCAAAGTGTATAATAATTTTGCAGTTTTTAATATTGGCAAATGTTTGTCATAATCTTTAATCTAAAAATGTATACTTCGGACTATATGAGCCAGAATAGCTCAGTCAGTAAAGTGAGCACTGGGCAATCGAGGATTCAACTCCCGGGCAAGACTAAAGATGTTTCTTAGCCTCGACGCCTAGACCAGCTCTGGGACCCACACAACCTCCTATCCAATTGACATCAGGGGCCTTCTCCTCAAGAGTGAAGTGGCCACTATGTGAAGATGACCTCTCACCTCTGTCTAGTGCCAAGGTCCATACGCCTTCATGACGTTGCGCTCAATTCTGATATAAAAGGGACAACTTCATTCTTTCCTCTACAACTCAGACTAAATGCTGTCGAATGACGAAGAAATTGAAAAGCTTATGAAAGGTTTGGTAACATTACCATTAATATGAAAATGGTAAGCAGCCACACAATATGAAATGAAGTATAAAGATAACATTTAATATGCGCATGTTTAAGCAAAATGCAGCTCAAATTATAACCGTAGTATCGTAAGAAAGTGTAAAAGAACAGTGACATATTCAGGCTTTAAAATAAAAACTTGTTTAACCTTCGTTGGTAAAATCCATATCGTAGAACACATTTATATAGCTCATCTCTGCCGGCATTAATTTTTGTCTCTATTATCAGGATCTCCTAGGGTAAAAAAGTTAATATATCCAATTAAATGCAAATTACAGATGATGTCGGTAGACTGTTGTTAACATAAACAAAATTATTTACGTATGTAAAACAGGGCGTTGACCTGTTTCGGATCCACTTACCCGTCGGCCTAGTATTTGGTTGATAGCCGCGCTCTCCTTGAGTGTGCACTCCGCCACCACCTTGGCCCGCATCTCCTTCATGTACAGCATAAAGGCGTTCAGCGGTTTCTTGATGTGTGGCTTCTTTTTGTCTGGAACAAAAAAATTATTTATAAGGGCCACGAGCACATACAAGTTCAATTAAATTACTAACTTTACTTACTATACCTCAGTCGCAATGGAGTAAACATGAACTTAGTGTCAAAATCTAAGATTACGGGCCACCAACCTGGGAAGATTACCAGTTCACTTATTAGTTCAAAATGAAGTGTCAAGCAGTTCGTAAAAAGTTAAGTATTTTAAAGTAACTTATTATTTCAAGCACAGATACAATCCTCTAACTAACTAGATGGCTTAACAAACCCGAAGGTTCATCACCTCAGGCTTCCCAACCAGTACCCGGTGCACACCCATCCTCTGGCGCCACAAAATATGCAAGGAATAACTTTGAATTTCAGAGTAGTTTTTTCATGTGTACTCCTCCCCAAATTTTGTCAGGGTGATTAAGTCAAGAAAAATGATATGGGTGGGACATGTAGCGCGCATGGATGGGACAAGAGGTGTGCACCGGGTATTGGTTGGGAAGTCTGACGGGAAGAGACCGCTGGGGAGACCTAAACGTAGATGGGAGGATAATCTCAAGCGGTATCTATGGGAGATAGGAGTTGAAGGAGACTGGATTTTGTTGGCCCAGGGTCCGGTGGAGGGATTTGGTTAATTCGGTGATGAGCCTTCGGGTTCATTAAGCCATATAGTTAGTTAGAATAGTTACAATGCCAAAGACTAATTGTGTTATATAAAGATGTGGTTTCTGACCTACTAGCTCATAACTTCCATATATGAATGAAATATCCCACATCTTCGACCCGTTAAGCCCAGAAAGAGACTAACCCTCTTAAGGTCTTCTGTTCCACTTACTATTGGCTGCTGCTCAACGCCAAAACAGTAAACAGGTATCATAAGGGTTACTGGGTAGTGAACGGTAAGGATGCTGGCAATACACCCCAGTAAATATACAATCTTATGAAAAATATATAGCAAATAAAATCTCGAGTCTGAACAAGTATATGACTGACTGACTTTCAGTACAATCTGAAGGTTCAACACCGACAGCACTAAAGCCCACCGAGCAGCATATCGAGCAAGACATCCATCCCCAGACCTCACGATATGAATCACCTTCTCAGTCTACCACGTGGCCATTTTCCAATGGGATACCTCATTAAAACCTGAATGCATTTCCTGTCCCTTCATCCTAGCTACACGCTCACACTATCCTAGATGTCGCTCTCCTATCAATACGAGGTTATCTGCATATGACAATAAGTTATTACGCCACAAAGTACCAACACTTGAAACTGCTCGCTTACTTCATCCTTCACGCATCTTACAGCATACTCTGAAGCGAAAACATTGCAATTTAAAAATCTGTTTCGCAATTTTACCTTCAACCTCGCTGCGTCGTTACACGAGGCAGAAAGAACATCTATTACCTTGGTTATTACTTGTCTGTCCCGAGTCCTGAGTTTTTGATCCCTCCGTTGTCGAGGAGGTGGAATTCTTCTGGTCCATTGAAGACGACCTGTAATTATATTATTCAGTGTGGCAGATTAAATTATTACAATAAAGTTGAAAACAGATATTAAAAAGTGACCAGGCAGTCAAGCATCCTACAAGTTTATAATTCTCACATCATTGTTTGAATCCTGAGCATATATCAAGGGCAAAAACCCATTTTCAATGACTGCATTAACTTGTTAACTTGTAAATCAGTGGTCCCCAACGCGGCGCCCGTCAAGGCTTTTTTGGGTGCTCGCGTTGTTACGGAAAGAGGTTATACTGAATAATGAAGGTCGTTCAACCATGAACATTATAAAATCAAAGAACAGATCTCGAATTACTGACGCCCATCTTGATGATTGTTTGCGAGCAGCAACATCATCCTACACTCCCAAATTTGAAAAACTGGCCGATGAAATGCAGTGCCAAACATCACACTAACTTCCCACTTGAGTAATATTAATTGTACTTATGAAACTACGTATTTTTGATTGTGTGGTTTCTTGTATCATTAAACGTTGTGTTGTTTTGCGTATTATTTGGTGTCCATATCTTATTTGTAAAGAGAAAAAAAAATTTGGCTTTGTTAATTGGTTGGAGCCCGCCACGATCTCATAAACTCTCAAATGTGCCCGTAGGCACAAAAAAGGTTGGGGACCACTAATGTAAATGAACAGATAAATATTTTTGTAAGTGAACTCTAAACTTTAATCATAAAATGTAATTATCACAGCTAAATAAATAAGTAGAGTACAAAATAAAATGAGAAAAGCGTGCATTAATCTTTAAGGAAACTGCCCCGACAATTCTCAACCATCTTATTGAGCTAAATGAACATAACCTAACATTAAGGAAAGTGAAAAGCCAGGAATTTCCTATTTCCCTCACAAGATGAAGATACTTCAACAATATTACACAGAATGTTGCAAGGAGTTAAACAATTGTGTTTAAACACTTTTAGTCATCATGAAACAATACAAAAATTGTATCTAAAGTTTGAATTCCTCAAAGAAAAGACCTCGTGACGTCAGAAATGAATAATGGATAAGCAACTGTTAACGCCGCAGTCAAGCCTTTAGCAAACTTGTTTCATACATTCATAAGATCCTGGGTTCAAATTCTGGGCCGAGACACCAGATATCCCGATCGAGATTTTCTGTGGTTTTCCTCATTTACTCCAGCATCTTAAATTAGGCCATACAACTTCCTTCCATATAAATATTCTAATTAATTAGTCATTAATCATATCATTTGATCCTGTACAATCTGAGTTACTGGCAGTGTCGTCAAATGAACCACAAATAAATAAATAAATAAAATGTCATTTTATTTCAACTGCGTAACATACTGTAAACCTGTGAAATAAATAACGTAAAATTACACATAAATTTCACAGAGCAACACAAAACTATCCGACGATCACATTTCAATGACTACGACCAAACGAGCTTGTGGTTCAATTACCGTTTTGGATTTGGCCTCGACCTCCTCGAAGACACGCTCCCATTAGACGGGGGCGACGAAGACATTACAGGGGGGACAGGTATTACAATATTGGGGGCATTCCGCTCCAGAGGAACGTTGTTCTTCCTTTCGGGTTCCGCGGTGTTTGAGCTATCAGTAACGGCGCTGGGTCCAAATCTCCCTTGTTGCCAGTTCACCATCTGCCACAATCTGTGTTGCGTGTCAGCAAATGACAGTAGATTGTTCATGATGGGGGCGCTGCTGGCGACTGGGCTGCCACGACAGGGTTCGGGCAGCGCGGAGTTTTCGTACCCGACGAATCCGGGCCCTGGCGGAAACCCAAACCCCAGAACCGGTGACGGCATGACAGCGGAGGGTGTCGCTGCGGCAGCGGTCATCAGGCTGTTCATGTACAGCGCTGTCAGGAACTTGTGCTCACATGCAGCGAGGCTATGGATCATGGAGTACAGTCCATCAGGTCTCAGAGGATCAGAGCTACCAATTGTGCTCGCAGATCTTCCTCCTGCATGCTCAATCATCTTTCTACCTTCACAACCAATCTTCTCACCTTCATAAATATTATCAGGATATTTATTTTGGGTTGTGTCATTGGTCTTTTGGAATTGCTTTGGATCTTTCCTCATAAGCAATGCTTCTAGCATTCCTGTTGGTCTGGCAATGTCAGAATCCTTAAGATGACCAAATCTGCCCGACTCCGACACACCGGCAAAATTCTCATCGAAAATATTTTTACAAATTTCATTGGAATCTTTAATCACAGGTTCAGTTGAATCTGGTTTGCAGGTTTCTTTCTCAGGATTACCCTTTTCGACTACAGACGATGGGGCAACGACTGCTACAGGTTTACTTTTTCTCTTCACTAAATTGAGAGGCTCAGACCATGAATCAGACTCTGTCTGGTAACTGAATGCATCACCGAACTGCATTGTTTACTAAATGTAAAAAAAAAAAAATTATGTCTGTTATATTTCTCAAAACGTATTTTCTTCTCCAAATCACAAATTATACAATCGATTTACTCACACGCACAATGCAAACCATCAACTCCAGTTAATTGTAGATCTTTCTTATGACAGAATTGGTTTATAATTAACAATTATATATCAACTCAAAATCGACTAGTTTATGATTATCTTGTACATTAACCTCAATAAAGCTGATTGACTTAGGTCTGGATTATTATTTATAATCTGCGTAATTACACGTACACGTAAATGACCACGTATATTAAACGAGATTATTCTATGGCAGACAATAATACAGCACTCACAGATATATAATAAAAATAAAATATTGATGTACACATAATTTCACGCAAAAAACCTTCTCTACTTCGTAGGAAACATTTTACGCCTGCTGTAATTCACAGAACTGTGGTACATTATCATGAAATCGGACCGGTCACATTAACGAAAGATTTATGGGCGATATCATGCTTTATGCGCATCCTTCCTAACGGTGGCGTCTGCCCGAACACACGATATACGAGAGAAAAGGGTTCACGGCAGCGGTGCCTGCTGTCGTCTAGACGCTGACGACGCTACACCCATACGTATATCGACATTACATCGATATATAACCATCCGACACTCAATCACGTAATATCACAACAAATCTTAGGATATTAAAAAATAATTTACACTTATGACTGGCATAAAAGTATAATAAAATACGTTGTTACAATGACGCCGAAATTATTATTAAAAGTATACATAAAATGTTATGTAATACGTTCGACTGGACTCGAAATATCGACTAGTTTAACAGTCGTGTATCTCATTTGCTGCCTGGTCAATAAATGTGACTGATGTGCCTCTTTTTTTTTCGTTTTGAATCATTAATCAGTGAAGTGCATTATTAACCACAACCACTGCCTTAAGGCAACAAGTTGGGAACAAGCCGAATTAAATATAACTATAGAGAATTTATAAAATCATAATAATACTGGTAACAAAGTAACCAAAACGCATAAAGAACAAGAAAAACTGACGTCGTGCATTATCGATCCGTTCCAGCTGCAAAGACGCTAGCGCTGCGTGTATGCAGTCAGTGACTCAAATAACAGAACTTCTTCAATTCAACAAATACCGGATTGTGCTTCCACCTATGAAACGAACACGAAATTACTACGACTACTGCAAGTCCATGACACAATACTGACAAAAGCGCCACGTTTCACGAGAAGTTTCGTCAAAGTGCGCAGCAGGGAACGAGGTCAACAGCTTCATAACTGCAGAAACCTATGATAAGCTGCACGGCATACATTATTGTGCAGAATTTACACAAAAGAACAAAAAAATGGAGTATTTTTATCCATTACAATAATTTCTTACCTCCTATTACCTTGATATTTATTTACCCTATTTTATTTCGGGGAATAAACAATCACATTACAATGCTTTAGGTGGATCACCAGGCCCTACCGCTACGAACTGTACTCATAATTTTGACGTTAAAGACACTGTTGCCTTCACGTTTCAAGGTTGGCTAACCGTGGAGGGAGACAATACAAGAAAACTGAACTGCAGCGCACGCAAAGTGGCCATCAAGATGCAATAACCTCCCGGATAATATTACACGCCAAGTAAATACTAAGAGGTGGCCGTGTGCATAATTTAGACAACCACGGCTTCGGACAAGGTCGATTTATGTATCCCGAACCCGATTAAAATTGGATTCAACTACAGGACAGCAAGTAACCTTATTACGTGACGGATAAACTTCTTGGTGTAGTATAGTAACCATCTTCATAAGTGTCTGTCACTCACTACCAGTTCAATGCAATTCACACGTAACAGCCACGGTGGTCTAGCGGTTAGAACGCTGGCCTTGTAATCCTGGGGTCTCGGGTTCGATTCCCGGCGGTGCCCGAATTTTTAACTTGTGTTGGGCAAGGCCGTGGTGTAGGCAACACGGAGTTTTCCTCCGGGGGTTTCCCCGGTTTCTCCGTGGCATCCCAACAATTACTCCATTCACACACAGAAGAAGGCAATGGCAAACCACTTCTGGATCATCTGCCAAGAACGTATATGAACAGGTCCCAGTCCGAGAAAAGGATGGAAGGATCCTGTTCATATGGACCTGTCGTCAGACAGAACACTAAATAAATAAATAAATAAGGGAAAGTGACTCTACCTCCGCCGTCAGACAACACAAAGGAACGTTCCATCTCAGATAGATCCCAGTGGACAGGACCAGGGATCGAGCCCATAATAAGGACAGCCAGTTTCGAAACGGAGGATTTGGAGGGGGAAAAAACTGATAGACAATGCCCAAAAAGGCCTAATTACGTTTATTATATCAATGGTCTGGCTCCAAGCGGTACAATTCCGTGCGATCATCTAACCTGCATTTCGCAGACCAATCGATAGCAGTCCACCTCTTCAAGAAATTCCTCATTTACACAAAATCCAAATAAAGCTTCTTTGCTCAAGGCACTTCGGTCTAGTAAGAGTTTCTTAAAGAGAACTCTAATCTAGAAACTAACTCCACGGAGCAGAGAAGCTAACAGTCGCTCAGCTAATAAAGAAATTCTCCCTCGTTACTAAACCTGATTGAAAATGTTTTTGCACAGCCTAGCTTCTATAGTAAAAGGTTAAACAGAACCTTACGCCAGTCTTGTCCTCGGCATTTCTGTCTCATCAATGTATCATTCATAATAACGACCTTTGGCTGAAGGCATCGCTGCTATTATTCAATAATAAATAAAAGAGTTTTGGGTTAGAGGTAAAGGGGGGAAGTCCCCTACATTCCAATAAATCACATTTCCAAAGTCACACACAGATACAACCGCTTTCCTAAGAGAAGGCACACGAACGGCTCTTATGAATTAGTCCTGCCGTGTATACCGTTACCAACTAAACGCATTTCGGGTAGCATTTGTTTGTACTTAATCAGTAACATTAACTGTATAAACTACATAAAAATAGCTTATATAACGTATCCCTTATTATCATATACAAATTAGCTCGAGTTTGTTATTGGAAATTTGCCTGTTCGATTTCTATTTTCAAACATTTATTATATTCCGACACAGGCCAGCAGTTACGTAGCCTGTGTTGGCGTTCAAGTATGGCTGATAAACAAAATGGCGCGTGGTATAGCAACCAGTACTGTATAATGAATACTTTCATTTCTCGCCACATAACCAGCAATTCGCATTTATTCGAATATAACGTGACATTATGCGATGGAAATTAATTTCGTCTACGAAAGATGCAGATTATCAGCGTTATGTCACATTTAAATAATCCCAAAATGGCTCTAAAGACGTGTAAGTCGACGCATTTACGACAAAGCGTAGAGCAGACGTAGCAGATTAATTTCTGGAATATTACAAGAAAACATAAGTCATGGTACAATCAAATCTGTTTCTAAATTCATTGGAGATTTTAAAATAACTAACGGATCTTCATGAAACCTCCACTTCTGTACGGATTTTTACAAATAAATAAACCAAATAGCCGAAGTGTGAACTTCTTACGTGGAAAATTACACTAGCGGCCCCTGCTATAAACTCTGTCGATGAACTGGATACTATCTGTTAGGACACGTTCTCTTTAAAATGCGTGAACGATTAATACGAACCTAAACAAATAGATTTGTGCCACCAGAGGTATTGAAATGCCCTCCAAACATACGCTAAAAACTCTGCAGACTGTGCCCCTGTAAACAACCGGTAATGCAACCTGTCGGACCGCACATTTGTAAAGACGAGTTGCGCAAATTAACAAAACACTTTCACGACGCGTAGCAAAAAGTGTCAACTGCGTATTTAAAGCGTCAATTTGCAGTGAATCCACTTACAGCGCTATAAGCTTTGTGTACTGATCACACAAAGCGGCTACCGTAGCTTTTCAAACCCCTAACACCACATTTACCTAGTCCAGAGTCACATTATTTCCTTATTTAACAACGCTATCTCTCTTACAGAGGTTATGTAGCAGTTTTACGTAAGTCTCTCACCTAATAAGGAGAATGAACTGCAGTAGGGAGAATATTTGAACGGAAGTAACTTTCTCAAATGAGAGAAAAATACGAAAGGCTTGTTAGGATACCTGCATCAGGGTTAAAACCTGGGACACGGTAACGTCCGACACGCAAAATCATTTTTTTTTATATTTTTATTTAGTGTTCTGTCTGACGACAGGTCCATATGAACAGGATCCTTCCATCCTTTTCTCGGACTGGGACCTGTTCATATACGTTCTTGGCAGATGATCCAGAAGTGGTTTGCCATTGCCTTCTTCTGTGTGTGAATGGAGTAATTGTTGGGATGCCACGGAGGAAAACTCCGTGTTGCCTAGACCACGGCCTTGCCCAACACAGGTTATAAATTCGGGCACCGCCGGGAATCTAACCCGAGACCCCCAGGATTACAAGGCCAGCGTTCTAACCGCTAGACCACCGTGGCGTCTACAAAATCATTACAAAAGATAATTATCAGAGAATATTGTTCACATTAATGCGACTAACATGAGGAAAGTGGCTTCGCTGCAGTAAACTAAGATTTCGACGCTTCGGAACATACTGCCTCCATCTTCAGTATGGAAGTTACGAGAATGGATAAAAGACGGTTTACATGGGAAACTGTGTGCAGTTATCAACAGCAAATTTGAACCCAGTGACAAAGAGAAAAATCCCTGGTCTCGACGTGAACATGACGATATACTAACCCGTAATAAATTAATTTGGTTGCAGAAATTTGCAGAATTGAGACCTGGATGTTATAAAGGACGAATTAAATTCACTGCGATGTCTCATGCAAATCACTGGCCACTGTAACATGTCGGGAGAGCATCCATCTACAAAATATCGATTAACAAGCACACGTCCGAATACTCGCCTCCCGTTTCCATTTCCAATGCAACCCTCACGTTCCTCATTCCAACGTACAGATTCCCTGCATAACTTGAACCCCTTTACTTCCCTGACGGACGCTACTGGTGGTCCATCCACCCTCCTACGACCCTCCGGTTACCAAGGTAACGGAGCCTGCCAGTGACCAATCACAATCGAGAAGGCGCGCTGCTAGGGATCTCATCTTTCTACGCAGACCATTTCTTTGTTCCGCTGTACTGCGTGCAGTATTTAGCAGGGCCCTCCCAAGACATAAAAACTCTGGTAATCAAATTAACGCTCCATGTGACAGGTTTGGTGGGCAGAACTGTTAAGGATAACGAAGTCTCTGGTAGCAGGACCCAAAGGTTCGACACGCGGTAAAACGAAGTCCGCCACCCAACACGAAAGGAGCGAGTTATATTCACCCCACACCCAGACAACCTATTTCCACAAGACAAAACTTAATATTACACCCCCCCCCACAACCCTTCTTTAGAGTTGCAAGTCGCTGCTTTCCAAAATTCTGTACGCATTCCTTGTTTTGGGTCAATTTCAACGTAAATGCCTGGATTTCACTGTCCTGACCGACAACCGGGTTGTAGAGCCGAGAATCAACATTTCCCTCGATTACACTAAACAGCTGTGCTTTATTTCCTGGTCTATCCTTAAGCCTCCAGAAGTAATCGATTTCTGGTGACACGAGGTTATCATGGTGGTAGACGTTGATATTCTTGGTTGTAAAACCGCGTGGGTTTGCAAGTTGATACCAACATTTCGGAGGAAAATACTGCCCCCATCTTCAGTATACACGGCGTTACAACGCAGAAGACGAATATCGACTACTTCGAGCGAGTTCGTTTTCTTTACGACTACAGATCTGCTTACCTGTGGTTGTGGTCCACTTGATGTGACGACAGCTCCTGTTTGGGGCCTGGCGTGACGATTGCGGGGTGCGACGCTAGCGAGTGAGGGTGGGAATGGGGGTGGGAATGGGGGCTTAATCCAGGGTGCGGCGGAATCAGCCCTGTCGGTGAAAACCTGTAAAAATCGCTTCAGAGATGAAGGAAGGGGGGAAAAGAACGAAAACAAAGTATTAGGATTCGTTGTTAAAACACGTTTCAATCAAACAGGAGGAGTAATGGCTTACATACGCTACTCTTAAGAGACTGTGGTCTAAGAGGTTCTCGACACAAATACTTCCCCCCCGGGACAGCCGGATGAATAGCTATCTTAAGACACTCGAAAGAAACGCTGGAACGTAACGTAGTTTGTTTCTTCAAGAATTTATATAAGTGCTCAGTCAGTGGACAGAGACGAAAATCGGCGGATATTTTCTTAAAACGTCAAGCAACAAGGCACAACAGCCAAGGGGCGTACTCTGTAAAAATGTAACAGGAAGAGCGTGGCCTCTTTTACGGCTGTGACAATTGCATTTTATCTGGAGAGACAAACAGAATGCACAATGAGAAGTCTGTAGGCTTCCAGACCATAGTCCAAGTCGCCTTGGGCATACAATGCTATCTGCATCACCATTTAAAAGTTTAAATCAGGTGACAGATCTTCACGAAAATTGGTATGAACTTAAAGCCACTGGAGGATATCACAACGTCGTAATTTTTGATTCGGTACAATCAGTAATAACGACGTAAAATATGAGCGAATTTATGGGGTGAGAGCGACGCTAAGGTCCTGAAATTACGCACGCCGTCTTAAGACTATGAAACTTTTGTTACGTTACTTCTTTGTAGAACAAAAATACGATCGTACGGTATTATCAGATATGGCGGAAAACCGAAACTAATTCATACACACACGTGCATAATTTTTTGATTTCAAATGTTCAACGTGGGTGATATGACTGACGTCTTTTTGAAGTTATGTAGACACGTTTAGATGTGAGAGTAAAAATGAGATGTGAACTGTAATTTGTAATGCGTAATTTGAGACAGGTTATCGGTCCTCGGAAAACCCGCTACTCCTTAACTAGTCTATAAAACAGATAAGCTTGGAGTCAGTTCCAGGCCGGAGTTCGAATAGGGGACCCGCCGTATACAAATAGCTACCAATCCGGTGGCTTGCAAAGAACAAATAGGCTACCGGATTATAGTAAAGGAGGCTGTTGCCAGGTGGTTCTACACGTTCAGTCGTTAACATATCCCAGCTAATCGAGATAAAGTGGGGGAGGAATACGTAAAGGACGCAAACAGTCCCAATTCACACCCGACCTGTGAGACATTTTTCAAAACACGGCCTCACGCGTAAACTGCATTCCTTGGCACATTAGCCAAAGAATGTGTCACAATATAGTGACATGTGGCATTAGACAAGGGGAGGGGTAGAGATTTTTTACTCGGTGAGGGGGGTGGGTGGGGTATTTTGAAGTGAGAAAAATTCCGTAGTAAACTATTATTAAATGCTACCAAGTATTCGCACGTAAAGAAGACAGTCTGACTATAGAAGGACGAACGTAAGAATTACATAAGTGACAACATTAATCATTCATTCAAGCACTTTAAAAATTCTGATTGGTGGTGAAGTTACGATACGCATTTAACCGAATCTTATGTGGACCTGACTTTATAAAATTTAACTTGTACGAAGAAGGAAATGAAAGGAATAAATGTGTGTACTAGAGATCCTGTAACTTGTAAATCCGTCAAAACGTAATTAATTTTTGACAGATTACGTACATGCTTACGTAAACCCCTTACTTCTATAGGGATGCAACCACTCCTAACTTAGCATCACTTACGGCATGAGTAGAAATAAATCATCGCTGTAGATATTACAATGAGTGCATGTAGTTATTTACAAACTCCGGTCTCCTTCATCTCCCGGGCAAACCATCGTGTTGAATGCTTCGCATTCTAGAGAACCCGGATTGGAATTTCGACCACTGGACCACTGATCCATTCAGTTTCGTGATTCACTTGTCTCTCCATTCGAATTACGGAATAATACTTTAACACGAGCCACGAGAACGTCCTCCCAGATTCCTCCCAATTCATTATTTCTAATCACATTACTGCTAAAAAAACGTCTTTTAACAATCCAACTTCCAGTGCACTATATATATTCTTTCTGCCATTACAGACATTATTCACAGATATTCTGTGAAAATATTTTAACGAAACTCATTATTTTTCACGAAATATGTACGTCAAGTGTTTCTTTACACTCACACACACACAAAACCTCGGTCGATGTTCAACAAATCTGTGACTAACAGGAACAAAAAAATTAACAATCTGAAATGTTATAAATTAAAACTGAGTAAACAGATGCCACGCACGAGTGGGGTCAAACTATTTTCATACGATTTGAAAATAAAGTCGTAACATCCGTAGTTTTATGTATCAAAACCACAGTTTGACTGAAGAGGAATAGTGAGCCATTCTCCGTCTATGATAAGGTTCATAATCCTAAACATGCAAGCTGCTGAGAGTTCTTATAGTCGGCGCAGTAGTTTTTGGCCGGTGGAGAAGCTGGCGGACGGGCCTAGTCCGTGTACCTGAGGTGGCAGGGTCAGTGGATTTCTTTTGTTTGGGCGCTCAATCCGATAAGCTCCTCGGTGCAGTCAGCATTATACGATCGCATAAGAGACTCGCTCTTAGCCTTCCCCTTGAAAATTCCACCGGCCAAAAACTACTGCGCCGACTATATAAATAACAGCTACAGGACACTGAGTTATTATTCGTAAAACAATATGGAGGGACCCGCATCCCTTATTCATATGACGAGGTTTCTTATTACTGAAACGAACTGGGTGGAAAATGCGAGGGAAACTCTTACTGCGGTAAGCAGTTATTGGTTACGATAAATAATTAAATTCGAGGAAGACAGAATAATAAGCAAAGAAACAAAGAGAAGATGGTAGAAAGGAATAAATTAAGGGAGAATAAGAAAAATGAGACAAAATTAACAACGAATGGTGGATTAAGGAAATAAGATATAAAGAAATGCCTCACTTGATTTGTTCCCATTGCAAGTTACACACTGAGAAAAACAAAAACTGCCGAAAGATGGCAGAACAGGTCTCTTTTCACTACGCATGTATACATAAAATGACTAGTATTTTGACCAATATATCTCCTTAGCACCTTGAAATAGATGAACAGTAAACATGTAGATCGCTGTCTTCTGGGTTGTTGCGCCAACATCAGGGCATCAGGTCGGTAAACTTCTATCAGACCTCAGGGTGTAACAACCCAGAAGACAGCCATCTTCAGACTCACCACCGTGAAAACCTCAAATTCTACGTAATCACAATCTACCAGAGTGGAAAGGCACAGGATAGTTGTGCCGGTACTTACCTGGATAAACTTGTACTTGTGATGGGTAAAGACGAGGGGTACGGACTTCGAAACCCACCACCCGCCGTTGAGATCGGATACATACTAGGGGTGTGCCTGAAACATTAAGTCACATTAGGCAAAAAGTTATCAACACACCGACTGCTTTTCCTGGATAATAATGTTAGATTAAATCAATAAATACGTAGCGCACATAGAAAGACAATAAATGGATGCAAAGTTTTGCTTGGAAAACAACTTCAAAGACCAAAGCACAAACGGAAAAAATCACATTAAAATGAAACTTATCAAAATAACTTTAGAATATGAAATAGTTTTTAGCTGGCTCAGATGTCTCTGGATTGATTATGGGGAAATGAATACGGATTATCAGGAGAATAAATGTTGAGTCCTAGAAGGAGGTCTGTAGCATGTTTCTTTTATCTTACATCATAAAACTTTCATAATCCCATGCAGTAGAATCATTCATGAGAACATAAACACTCGCTTAGCTAATTACTCCACAGTCTTCTATGGAAAGTTAAAGTGTATTATAATGTTCACATAAGCATGCCAATGCACCTTATTCCGAGCCACGAGAACCCAAACCAAACCCCCCCCCCCCCCCCCCATTTTCAAAACGGTAGTATTTTAACGTTTAACCCAATTTACAAAATTATAAACGTTTTAATATACAGTTATCATTATTTCTGAACTTTGGAGGGGAAGTGAGCAGGAAATTGAACCTGATGATGGTCACATTGGTTCGAAACATGTTGTTCAAGTCAACAACGAGCAGAAAAATCAGGAACTGCCACCCCCCGTCCCTTAACGTTATAACTGAAATCAGGTATCATTTTATAAATAACCCTACACTGCAGTACAGTGGAACCTCGATATAACGCGGGTTTCTGGAGACAGCTTCAGTACCCGCGTTATACGTAAAATATATGTAATCGTATTGGAGGACATGAACACATCCGCGGTATATCGAGGTTCCAATGTAACACGCTGGCCACAGTGAAAGTGAAAACTTCATCTGGACTTCAATATTGTTTCCTTATCCTTGCTGCGCTGCGTGTTCCAGACCGCCTTCAATCATAAGCAAGTAATCGCATGATCTTGTCCGGGGCAGTTGTGTTGTTCAAAAGTTCGTAATTTGTTGTTTCGTGCATTCGGTAGATGTACGGTGATAATGGTAGATCAACCTGAAACGTCCTCGGCTCTTACAACACCGACAAAGCCAAACAGATTGAGAAAGCCTGTCATTGGTAGTCAAAATAAAGATAACTGTTTGCAAAGTTTACGAAGTTACTTTTGAGCAATCTGAAAATATCAGTAATTTACATGTATACATTAAATGGCTGACACGTATTACTCAGGCACGAGTAAATACTGCACTTACTCATCAACTAAAAGATCGACTGACGTGTATTTTCAGAAAACATCTGATCTGAACCTTCCGCAACATTCCGACAGAATTCATGGAGAGTAAATTGGCATCAGGGTGTATTTTTACCTACGCGACGAAGAATAATTGCAAATGCAAGGAGCCATCTTTTAATTTGAGCAAAGAAACATTCTGCAGGCGATTACACGAAGGAAAGCTAACTGGCTGGCACATATTATGAGAAGGAATGGGTTACTGAGTGATGTCATCGAAGGCCAGGTTGAAGGAAAGAGAGGACTAGGAAGAAGATTGATACAGCTAACCGACGACCTTAAACAAGGAAAGAAGATGACGTTCCAGGAATTAAAGCGAGAAGCCGAGAATAGGGACAACTGGAGAGCTCTTTTTGGGCAGAGCAATGGACCTGTCGTAAGACAGAACACTTAATAATAATAATAATAATAATAAACAAACGTAACCTATTTCAGGCCTTCAAAAACGACGTCGCCACTCCAATAAGAGTCCCTAAAACATTTGCACATGAAACTGCCATATGTACCACGCGCTGGACTGCACCCCTCCCTCTGATAACTCTTGATTTTACCCTCCTCCACCCCCTTTCAATCTACGCCCCAATCATCGCCTTTTTCAATTCCATTTCTTTCAACCCCACACCCTCCATCGATTCTTAGTGCAAAGCCAGAAAGAATCGGGAAAAAAAAAACTTGAAAGGGGGTGGGGTTATCCCAATAAACCGATTTCGTTCGCAATAGGCAAGTTTCAAGGGGAGTAGATGGAGACGAGACATCTGAAGATGAAAAGACCCACAATACATGAAATGGATTGGAACGGCCTGTCTTCAGATGCCCAACCTGAAAACATGTTCTTACGTCGTACAGGGGTCTAGAACTTTTAGTCTCAAGGCCATTAACGTCAACCCACAGTACGAACTGCAACACATACAGAGACGCCTCACATGAACTCCGAATAATATAATAACGTGCAAGTTGTCCCACTGTCCGCCATGTAGGCGCTTGAGGGAGGGGGTCATATATCTCCTAATCATTATTGACCTCGGCACTAGATGGGGATGAGCGGTTAGCATCACGCCTCAGAAACTTTACCCATGGAGGAAAACCCTTGGTATTCGTTGCGAAAGAGACTGGGTGGGCCCCAGAGCCGGTGTGGACGCAGAGGCTAGAGGAATGATCAGTTATTCATACACGCTTGAAATGAAAACCACCTTCGAGAACGCTGCTATACAAGCTGTTCCAAAAATATGTACACACGCAATGCTGACGTATGTAATGGTTTTGTGCAGAATTGTTTTGGGACAACCTGTATTTTCTTGAACGTTCTTAAGTGCTGTCAAAAGGTAAGATGACTATTACCAAAAACTCTGGAATATAAACATTCTTCATATTTTTGGGAGTTTTTTTATCTGCAGTACGTAATATTTTTAACGTGACAAGTTTCGCATTAACATAATTTTAAATCAAAGTATCGTTCACGGCTTGCTGTCCAAAACGGGAGAAAAGTGACTGGAATTTAACTGATTCCATGGAATAGGGTCCTGTTTGAGAAACTGATAGTGGCTCAGACAGTTAAGAAATGGCACAAATTTTATAAAGTACGAAGGTCCAATACCATGTTAGAGGCCATCAGTGGAATTCTCCATTCTGTAACCCCATACCCTACTTCAGATCCATCTTCCTTTAATTAATTAATTAATTAATTTTGAGGTCAAAATGCAGACAGAAGGTGTCTGTGACCAAAGTGCCGATGAGGAGGACACTGGATTTAGAGGAAATAAAGTATGGAAGAATTGGATACAGTTAAGTACGACGCGTCTAAGCTGCAGTGTGATTAAATGGAGGATGCGATGGACAGGACATCCAGCACGCACAGGAAATAAATTGAACAGGCCCATGACAGGGTAAAAACGTGCGTTCTTATGACGGTTATTAACCTCTGGGTTCCAAGAGAACGAGGAATGGAAGACAATGTTTTTGGGATGGATCGTACAGCGGAACGTCGTTATTGGGATTTACACGGTCTGTTACCAGCACAAAATGGTTGGCCACGGGAAGTTTTAACCTAGCTCTGTGGCTCTGTTCACGGCCAATTGGAAGCTGCTCGCGACTGAGATACGAGAAAAGCGAAATAATAGAAAATTGATTTCAAGAACGTATTCTACTGAACTGTGTGCAATACAAAACATTCTACGTTTCCTATCAAATTTCGGCAATAACACGCTGGCGAGCCATCGATTTAATTGGAAGGAAAACAAGTTAAAAGCTGAATTTTAGTTACAGAATTCTTTAAATAAATGAAGGATAATTCACCAGAATAAGGCGTAGAAAACGGTTTAATAAGAAAATAGTTAAATAATCTCCTTGGCTTCCTCAAAGGAGAACCTATTTAATCCACTGAAGACAAATATAACGTAGTTGCATTGCAGCCAACTGCAAGACAGCGCAAAGTAATGACTGGTGCTTACATTCGAGAGGCCTCTGGTTCAAATTACAGTGAATTCATTGGAAGTTGCACCGGGGAAGTAATAAGGCAGGAACTTGTAAAATGTGACAACGTTATGGTATGTCTTCAGCCCTTCTCAAGAAAATCAACCGTGAAAGAATAATTATTCATAAACACCCGTATAAAACGAAAATTAATCAACTGATATTCTTCTTTGTGTGAAAATTGTCTTCCTTTCTTGAAATGTCTGTATAATTTAAATAAATTGTATGAAGTGAGGCATTAATTACAGCAGGTGCATGGTAAATAGCTTCACGGTTTACAATATTTTGTGAAACAGAAGTGCTGTGATAGCCCGACCGTAACTGAATTTCGCTACATTTAATTGGTTACGTTATTTAATTAAGGAAGTTACTCATTACCATAAATTCAACATTTAGGCATCTGGATTGATCTGCTACAGTTTCTTAACCAGTCAGTACCACATGACATGGAGATATCATACATCATGAGTAAGTAAAAATTTGGAAAACTATCTTACAGTATGTAGGAACTCAGTAGATAGATTAGTAGCATCAGGATAACCATTCGAGGCCAAGGTTTGAACCTGATACCTCCCAAATACAAATCCACAGTGACACCGCGACGGCTACCCATCCGGTCGGAGACTGTGAGGAGAGAAATGGCTTAAGATCGTGTGGTTGTAGTCACTTACCATGAAGCGGCGACCTGCGACATCTCGGGACTGAGCATAGGATACGGGTACTGGCCTGCAGAAAACGGGTACATGGGCGGCCTCGTGAGACCTGGAACATACCAAACAGCAGTCAGCTCACCGCGGAAGCGCATTCCGATCCCTGCAAAGTGGAGCGGACTTCCTGACTTCGTCTGTCTCTAACGAGGCACGAAAGAAAGAAAGAAAGAAAGAAAGAAAGAAAAAAGAGATAAGGGACGAAACAAGAAAGATAAAAGGGAATGGGAGATACGGAACAGGAATTAGCGAAAAAAATGAGAAATGAAAACATGTGAAAGCGAGAGATATATCAGGAAAAAGAAATGTAGCACACACAAAAATTCCAGAAGGGGGCGTATTCAAGTTCCTCTATCGGCCAAATGATTCAGCGCATCTACTCAATACATGACACATACACGCGGGTACATCCAACACATGCGACGAGAAGAAACATCCAATTTACAGTAATTCGCGCAAATATTTAAACAAAAAATATTCTCTCGATGATGTGCACGTATTTATTTACAGTTTATTTAACAACACTTTTTCAGTAGCTCAAGACTAAATAACGACGAATGATACTGAGTAATGAATTGGACAGGATGCGGAAGGAAGCGGTCGTGGCTTAATTTAAGGTACTATCCCGGCATTTGCGTGTCTCCGGGCCAAGATATAAACCCAGTACCTCCCAAACACGAAGTGTTACCACTCGACCACGACGCACGTACAAAGATTGTAATTGCATTTTTTACAATGCGACTCGATTATTACTTTCTAGTTCTTTTACACAACACTAGGGTGACATACCCAACCTCAATAAATCTGTCATAATCGCCCGTGTACCTGGAGATATTTAAACTCAATACTGCCACTATTAATAAGAGTTGTGCTTCATAGAAGGCTGTGAAAATAATTGCCAATGCCCCTGATGTGATGAGAACTCGTGCTGCTGAGATACCACAGTTGTGAAAAATGTAGTCGCCTTGTAGCTCAGTAACATGTCCCGGCATGTGTGTATGGCAGGTTTGTTTACCCGAATTCAACAAGGGGTAGAGCGAAATATACTTCTTCCGGACTTCCAGGCTGTTTCCGCATAAGTATTTCCTATGTCTTCCTCCAAGAAGCTACTTCCACTGTAAACATATTAGTGTTTGATAATATCCGCTAGGATTTGAGGTTTTCACGACGGTCTGGTAGAAGTTTACAGACGTTTCAGAGGTCCTTGCTGACTCCATCATCAAACTACAATGCGCTACAACCCAGAAGACAGCCATCTTCTTACCTCCTGATACTTCAAGCAACTTAATTTATCAATAAAAGTAAAAACCTACATTGCAAACTCAAGAACAAACAAAGCGTTAATTTTCTAAATTAAACTCGGCAAGTCTCGGCTCTAAATGACGTAAGTTTAACGCTGCAGTTGTAAAACTGAAGGCACAGGCTCTCTCACTAGCCGCCAGGCGCGACCACACGACGAACTGGGGCATTGTACGATGCGGTGGGGAGACAATGCGACCCTCTACAAACTGCCACCCTTTGTTACCGTCGCCAAGTACACACCCGGACGACAAACAGTGAGCCCACCAACCAACTAGACGGAACCCGAAGGTCCACACCACGTTCCGAAAACCACGCCACTGGCCACTGTCCTAGGCCAGTTGAATCGAGTCCACAATGTATTACCTCAAAACAAAAATGATAACATTATCTTCCGTACAATTACAATTACCGCCACGCTGGCCTTGTAATCCTGGGGTCTCTGGTTCGATTCCCGGCGGTGACCGAATTTATAACTTGTGTTGGGCAAGGCGGTGGTCTAGGCAACACGGAGTTTTCCTCCGTGGCATCCCAACAATTACTCCATTCACACACAGAAGAAGGCAATGGCAAACCACTTCTGGATCATCTGCCAAGAACGTATATGAACAGGTCCCAGTCCGAGAAAAGGATGGAAGGATCCTGTTCATATGGACCTTTCGTCAGACAGAACACTAAATAATATTAAGATGAGGTGGTCTAGCGGTTAGAACGCTGGCCTTGTAATCCTGGGGTCTCGGGTTCGATTCCCGGCGGTGACCGAATTTATAACTTGTGTTGGGCAAGAACGTGGTCTAGGCAACACGGAGTTTTCCTCCGTGGCATCCCAACAATTACTCCATTCACACACAGAAGAAGGCAATGGCAAACCACTTCTGGATCATCTGCCAAGAACGTATATGAACAGGTCCCAGTCCGAGAAAAGAATGGAAGGATCCTGTTCATATGGACCTGTCGTCAGACAGAACACTAAAAAAAAAACAATTACAATACATAACATCAGCACACTATTCTACCGACCAGCGCACTTCTCATCTACAGTTAATGATGATGGTGTTGTTTCAAGTCGCATTAACTGAGCGGCGCTAGTGTTGATCCAAACTCACAAGCCCATACGACCATCGTGTTGGCAATGTTACTAATAGGCTGTTAAAGGACCAATATGGCAAAGTTTTACATAAGCCATCGAACTATAATCTCTAATTCTGACGACTTGGGAGAGAGTCTTCTTTTAAAATTCTGTGACTGTACAGTTACGGATCGAACATCCAAGTGTCCTACAATAAAAAAAAACTACCCTTCAGTCCCTCATGTGAAACCAACCCTCTCAATCTCTCAACCCTTATGAGCATACGGCCTCTCTACGTACGACAAGAAAACAGGTGATTCATTAGGCTTCATTCGTATTAGAACAAGCCAATATAGAATCAGTGTTTGTTTTCATTACAGACTCTCCTAGGGTTTTGACGATCAGAATTTGATATTTTACCTCAGAATTCACTTCAATACGAACCAAAGCAAACTTCTAAGTTTATCAACCTAGTTCCCCGATACAAGTAAAATATCACGAAGTTCTACCAAAAAACATACGATTAAATAAACATCATGGGTGTAGATACACGTTTTTGGACGCGACATCTTTGTTCATTAAACTGTAATTGGGCTGCCCGGTTGCAGGACAAAAAGATTTTGTTAATATGTGAAAGTGAGGGTATCGACGTTATTTTGACAAAATTCATAACAGCGTCGCTGCAGACAAAAAAGGAAGGGGAGTTTATAACGCTAGAATACCGGATTTTCTTTGAATATGTTTTACTTGAAGTAAGCAATGGAAATGAAATTCGTTCATCTGGCCGTCCACGTATTTAAATCCCGGCCCAAAGCGAGTTAAACTTGTAATTTTAGAAAATTTCTCAGAGGATCCAAACGGTTTCCATTCAAATTACGATGGAAGAACAATATCACTGCTACAGATACAAGTCTCCCTTATGCCACTCTAAACAGAGATTAAAAATGTGTCATTACACTTACCCTCGACTTGAATAACAAAAGAACATACTTCGAACTCAGAACTACTCATTTGCCATTCTTGGATAAAACTCAGTTGGAAAAGTCAACTGCGTAGTTTACTTAACCACACAAACCTCAGCCAGAACAGCCGCTCTCTGGGCCGACATCCGAACGCGGTACCTCCAAAATAGGAAACGGAAATACTAATGACTCGTTGCGATTAACAAGCCGATGTGGGCCACTCCTCACAGTAGCAGTGGGGACACAAATACTCACTTCGGCCATTCATCGCGAAACTTCAGAGTATAATTTAATTTCTTTCAGAAGAGTCCTCTGGAGTCATGTGATTAAAATGATGACGTATGTCAGAAGTGGCAATGACTCATATAAAGACGTGAATCAGGAGAGACGAAGGTAAAACAGGGCCCCTCCGCCCCGCAATATGTAATACAAACTGTCCTAACGACACGTGACCTCAATGACAAGCGGGTATTCCCCTCGGTTCACCTCTCGACTTTCAATTGTCAATACAAATCTCCGTAACGATATCTCGAGCACATTCATCTGCGTGAGTTCAGAGCCCATCATGCTGCGCGCGCAGTTGTACTGCCAACTGAATCCTTGGCTCGTGGTTTTGTCTCCTATTACTAGTAAAGGTTGATACATAGCTTAGGCAATTAACCACCGGGTTCTCATAGCGGAAACCCGGTTCGCACCCAAATCAGTCCATATGACTTCCCTGTTGGACGAAGTGACACTGGGACAAGTTTCTCTCAGAGATCTGTCTTATCCTGCCAATATTATTCCGCATTTTTCCATCTTCACTGACGTATCACGCAGGGGATGAACCCGTTAGCGACCCTGTTCCACAGAGAAATTGTCACACCCCATCGCAGCAATAAATTGTAAAAAAAACTTTGCAAGAGTACCAACCCCCACGTAATTCTCTCAGAGACGATCATTCGGTACGATAACCCCACGAGACAGTTTGACATATCAAACTAATGTACAGTTCTGTAATAATGTAGCCCTTTCTACGCCAACATTTTTGTTACTTAGAACTAGTTTAGAACTATAAACCAATTCCGCTAAGCACAGTCGTTCATAAGAGAATAAATGTTAAGTTGGTCACGAAATTTACCGACTATTTATGAAGCTGGAAGATTCACTACCGTGTAATCTATTCTGAGGCAGATTGACCCAGTCCAAACCCTGTTGGTCAGTATTTTGTACAGATTTTAACATGGCTTTGCCATCCACACTTAGGTCTACCAAGTGGTGTCTTCAGGTTTCACGACCAAAGTTTTGCACATTCCCACATTCTCCTGGAAAAAATAATTCTAATAATGAAGATTTCTGTCTTCTGGGTTGTTGCGCTGTGTAGTCTGGTCGATGTTAACCAACGTTTCGGAGGTCATACTGCCTCCATCATCAGGGCGATGAGTATGAAGATTTCTGTCTTCTGGGTTGTTGTGCTGTGTTGTCTGGTAGATGTTTACCGACGTTTCAGAGGTCATACTGCCTCCATCATCAGGGCGATGAGTATGAAGATTTCTGTCTTCTGGGTTGTTGTGCTGTGTAGTCTGGTAGATGTTTACCGACGTTTCAGAGGTCATACTGACTCCTTCATCAGGGCGTTGAAGATTTCTGTCTTCTGGGTTGTTGCGCTGTGTAGTCTGGTAGATGTTTACCGACGTTTCAGAGGTCATACTGCCTCCGTCATCAGGGCGATGAGTATGAAGATTTCTGTCTTCTGGGTTGTTGTGCTGTGTTGTCTGGTAGATGTTTACCAACGTTTCAGAGATCATACTGCCTCCGTCATCAGGGCGATGAACATCTACCACACTACACAACGTAACAACCCAGAAGAAAGAAATCTTCATACTCACCGCTGTGAAAACCTCAAATCATACAAAATTTTAATAATATTTATCAAACAGTACAAAGTTATAAAACTTTTGTGCATAATTTTTTTTTTCTGAATCCTACTTACTACAATAAACAACATGCAGGAAATTTTCTGTCCTCCGATGCAAAATTCAAAAGATACAATGGGACAAATAGCAGATATAACCTGAACTCTTGTTAAGTGTGTCACTAAAGTTACGATGGAAAATATAATTATGTAACTAAATGCAAATTTGACTACTTTATAAAGAAATGTAAAAAAAATAATCAGTGCCTGGGCCTGATATTCGGGTGCATATAAGCACAAATGCAGCTTCAAAAGGCAGAATAGTGCAGTCCGTTTTTCGGTCTGGATTTTGTAATTTGTTGGGAAAGGCATCCTCTTAATACTGCAACCTGATAATTACGAAACTCGCTTGCTAACAAGAGTGTGGGGAAAGCGAAGGGTATGAAATGAATGCGAACCGAAGTTTACGTAATCCCGCGGGGAACGGGGCCCCGCAACAGCGGGCATTTTGAATTGTCGCCACGCGCGCTATTGTGGCGACACGCGTCTGCAGTAACGAACACGGCCCGCGTCTCTATCAATAGCACTAACAATGGCGTGGAAACTCAAGAATATGTTTCAAACCTACATCCAACGTCATAATTTGTCTGTATCAGGCTGACATGCGTATCCCCCCGCTCTGGGACATTAAAAATTTAAGTGGGGCCCCCCTGTCTCGTCACAGAAGGTTGAAATTTTGAAAATAATCCATGTAAGTTCATACCGATAAACAAAAATAATTCATAAAATAATATTGGTAATTATATAGGGCAGTGGTATTCAACATTTTTTGTTCTCGTACCCCCAGATATAATTTCTCTTCAACTTTGTACCCCCAAAGTTGTTGGTGTATAATTCAAGTTATACATAGTATATAATCTACATCTAAAATAAATTAAATAAATTACTGATTATTCAGTGTTTATCATAAAATAATATTTTTTTTTTAAATTTCACGTACCCCCTAAGATGTCTTCGCGTACCCCCAGATATAATTTCTCTTCAACTTTGTACCCCCAAAGTTGTTGGTGTATAATTCAAGTTATACATAGTACATAATCTACATCTAAAATAAATTAAATAAATTACATTACTGATTATTCAGTGTTTATCATAAAATAATATATATATATATTTTTTTAAAAATTTCAGGTTGAATACCACTGATATAGGGAAGTCGATCGATATGGCATTCAGAGTCGATAACAGAATCGTTTACGCTATATCGATAAGATTTTGTTTTGTCGGTTTAGGGCATTTGAAACCGCCAAAGTACGTAATTAAAGCCAGCCTTTCGGTGTATTAAAACTACCATTCTTAACACTGCCGCGTCGTGAACGCAGTGACCACCACTGGTCTCCAGAATATCTTACTCCTTCTAGTTTGTAACGTATAAATAGGAAACTTGGAACATAATTCTTGAGCGGGACATTCAAAAAGCATGGTTTCTCCAGCAAGACGTTACTTTCTACGCATTATATACCTCCTTGGGGAGATACTTCATTCCTTCACAATGTCTGAATTGCTTTTATAATTTACGGTTCTTCAAACATCACGTGTTCTTTCTAATAACTGAAAAGACTCTCTCAAAGTGTTCCGTTCTCTGGATCCACATCGATATCGAACGTTCCCCGGACATGTAGAATCGATTTATCGATGTCAGACATAAGGTACCTAAGAATTTATAAAATATTTAGTTACATCAGACCAAAGTGAAATAAGCTTAATACAAGACTGTGCATATGTCGCACTATTATGTAAAGACTGAAAAGGAATAGATCAGCCGATTAGCTTCTACAGACGGGGAACAACCGACTGCATGCATGCTCCGAATGTTGTACAAGGCAAGAATAGCAGATGGCATGTTCGATCCCATTCTATGTTAATGAACTAGGATCTTTCTGTGAATAGTAAGGACACTTTAAAATGCCCATTATTTAAGCTGTTAACAAGTATAATAGTAGTCAAAGAGTTAGAACACTAATTTAAGAGTCAAACATTTTCCAATTGGTCTTCAAGTAGCTTACGAATCATAATTACCCAATATTTCTCAGATCAAATATACCAGAAATTTCACGAAACATTTCATTACTCGTGATAAGCGGTTCATATCTCAGCCAAGTTAATAACTATTCTGATTGAAATTATACACGACTTTTCTAAGTCACTTTAGTGGAACGCTGGGCTGGTACCTAAAAACAGTCCACAACAATATAAAATCGTTCTCATCCGTCTTAGAGTGGTCAAATTCTCAATTAATTCAATGACAATCTCGAGACTTTATTTGACCTCCAGAGCAGAGTTTATCGGGACCTCATACTCACTCACCTCTTCAAGAAATTCTCCGTAGTTTGACTGGTCACTGAGGTGACCAAAGACCCCTCACATCCTAATATACCAGCATTTACGTCTATTTTAATATAGAGTCTTGTCTTCCCACCCGCGTCTACGTCTTCCAAGTGACCCGTTCCTTCCGGGTTCACTTAAAACAGCGAAATTAATAATCCACGAATAATTTCATATAGATTCACGACTCATTTTAAGTTTCACGTAAGCTACTGGAACAGAAGTTTCCGCTGCGAATACACAGCTTAATTACTGCAACCATTTAGCACATACAAGAATAACGCACACTGAATACTTAGGTGTTACGAACCGTATTCAAAAGCTACTGCTAAGCTTTCTCACACGGCAGGCCTGGAGAGACGTATCGTATCACAAACCCTCTCGCAACAGAAACTTCTCCTCCCTCACTAACTCGCGCGATGTATATTAGCTTCATCAGCGATTTAGAACGTGCACGAACTGGGTTCGATTTCAGAACTCGCCCGCTCCTATAATTGAGAACTGGCTCCGTGAAATGATCAAAAGAAAAGACGCCTTGTAACAGAGCAACGGGAACAATTAGGTTCATCTGAAATCTAGGGCATATCATGTGTTTGCCTGGTGTAGGAACGTCCCCTAAAAAGCCTTCTTTGTCATTGTTTTAACCTAAACTTACTGCCCACAGCAGTTTTATATCATAAATACTCCAGGGCCAATTTCTCACATGTTTTATTAAAGTGGAGTGCCCGCTTTTTTCCATTATTTTACTATATTTTATACGTGTAATGCGGCATGTAACGCTTCAGACCAGCCACAAACACAAAGTGGAAGAACGAAAAGAACACTAAAGAGACTGGAAAGAGATTTCGTCCAGATTTTAATAATTATAAAAATACTGAATAAACCCACCGCGTTCGGTCAGTATTCCACCAACACCAAACGCCACTCTGGAACCGAGGACGTGCTTGGATTTGGTGACTCTGCACCACGAGGGTCTTAAGTCGCAGACAACGCCAAGTAAAATTACAGAACACCTTGCAAATAAAATTGCCAGGTGCTGGTGAATTCCTGTGTACACGCATCTTTACGGGAAACAGTCTTCGTTTGCATTCGAGAGGCACTGGGTTCGATTCTCTGCTCGGAAATCAGAGTTCACGGACGTCCTCACACAACCGAGGCAAAAAATTTCCTTCAGAACTGCCACTACAGAGACAAGTGATTACAGTGTTCCCGACTACCAGAGGTACAGTATTCTAGATAAGGTCTCCGGTTCAAAACTCGGCTGATATTACGGGTCTTCATGGTTTTCCATCAATATATCCGGGATGGTACCATTAAAAATACCACATCCCATGTTCTTACCAACCCACTATTCACAATAATCCTCCAATTTTTCATCGACACTGTATAACTTTTGCAGTTGGCAGAGCGTTATTAAACCTTTAAAAAGATAAAAGCGAGATATACTTTTTAAAAACTAAATATTCGTCCTTAGAAACCTCGATATCAATCTTTACAAACGATTAAGTAGTTACAGTTTGCCGATATTGGATACTTTTGAAAGGTACAAACACGAGACAATACTATACTTAAAATTACACGTGTGTCTCGTTAATCCTTTCACTGCCAAGAAGCAAATTTCTGCGCCTAATTTCGAAATCGGCTGTATTTTCCCACATATAAAGGAGATAATTACATATGAAGAAAGCAATTTAATGTATTTTCAGATATAAGTTCCAAAACTTCGTTAACAGACAGCGAAAATTTTCTGTTCCGAATTATGCAGCTGACGGGGTACAGCACAAAATCGAGACTTTTTTTAACAATTATTTATTTTAATCCGTCTGATCACAATATTTAAAATTTCTTATAATTAAGATAATAAAATATCATTCCTGTTCCATATCGATTGATCGATTTACATTTCGGAACATTTACACAACATGTTTCGGTTTTTATAAAACCATCATCAGGTGTAAAATATATCTAAGAACTTAAAACTCAATTATGATTTCTGTAGACTTTTTTGTTTCGACGGACAAATAAATTCTGAATGCATTTCTTGTCTCCCCATTCTCGGCACATGATTTACTATTGTAATAATACCTTCTGGCGTGTACAGAACTTCAAAGCTCCTGATTATTGAACAGCCTACATCGCTCATAAATCTAACCTCTTCTAAAGAACAAGTACTTCCTTAGAACTATGTCCACGTATTCCCCTCCCTTAAGTTCAACACGCCATAATACCATACAGAACAAGTGGACAAAATGGAAAAATGTTCTTCACGGGACAGTGATTTTAATATGCCTCAAGAACCCGACCTTGCAATGTGCGCGAACGCGGGCATGAATCTGCCAGGCAGAGAAGAGACGAAAGAAGGATATACACATAATTACGACTTGCAGGTAGAAGTATGAGATTTCTCTGACCCACCAATGCAAATACACAAATACACACACACACACACCAAAATGGACTAAAGCCATTCTTCCAAGCAATCCCTCATCAATTTACTTCTGCCCGATGTGACCTGCCATTGTTAGACAGAAGTCTGCCTATTAGCCAATATGGCCTCCGGATTGCTCATCATCTTTCAGCCACGTCAGTCAGCCAGCAACATCCTCCTCTCATATTGGTTTCCTTCCGGACCAACTGAATTGAATGAGATGCGCTGCATTGATGTTCAATTATTCGCCTCTCCCTTCTATTCTAAAACCTGCAGGTTAAAAAAATCGAAGCGGTAACCGTGACAACCATGCGATGAGATTCAGCACAAAGTCAGACGAATTTCTTACTCCTATTTGGATCGGAACTCCAGTGCCTGTCTTCGTGATGTGAAAGATACGACGTCTGCATAATCGGAAACCTCACGAGAACGTTATCTTGTTGCTCAGATTAAAATTAGTGGTTCAAGACATGTCAGTCTTCTGTTGAAAATAAATAATTTCTCGGTTTATTCAGCGACGCCTTAATGACTACATATTACAGCACACACCGTCGAAAAGCAGGGTTGTATTGAACAGTTCAGTGCTGAGTTAAGGTCAGATTAGTTTGCGGGCCAAGAATCTAGACCAGAATGTGCCAAATAATAATAATAAGAAGAGTCTTCCGGTTTTCCGCGACGTTCCCTATGGTTCTACTTTATGGCAAGCTACAAGTACCTGCAACTATGTAGCCTTCTTAGTCCAGGAGTTCATTTTCACCAGCCTAAATGTTCGAATTAATAAACCAATCAACGTGAGACCAGGGAAGCTTGTGTAAAATTCTATCAAGCCTTGCACCAGCCGGGAATCTAACATCGGACATCCAGTTTGACGACTACTTCACCAAGTTGTCCGAGGCCTTCTACATTCTTGTTAACAGAATCAGCAAGGACGTTACCGTCAGAGGATAAGACAGGCGACCGGAGACATTTACACATTCCCCGAACTCTTGACATGAATGTTTAAGGGATCGAAAACTGTGACCTCTGCAGACAGCGAGGCCACCGGGTCAACTGTACTACTTAACATGTCGAGCATACACCGTCTCATATTCCAATATTTTCCACAATACGCCGTTTTAAAACAGATGCAAGGAGTTCAAGTACTCTGCGATATGAACACGTCCATGTGAGATTCACAACTAGTTATGAGCGTGTTCACGGAGACTGGAACCATTAATATTTTAGGTAAAAATGTAAGCTCCCTTGTGTCTAAGCACCACGCAAAAGAGGTGTATAGGGAAATGACAAGTAAAACTTCATACTGTCTAAACCACGGTAATGGATGGAGGTAAGTAGATAGTTCCACGCCCTACAGACTAATCCCTGAAGGAAGAGACCCTGGTACCACTGGGTAGCAGACTGGGTGGGACCCACAGACGGTCTGGGCGTGGTGGTACAGAAGAAAATCTAGATCGCTGACTGTCCCCGTCGTAGCCTGTAACTCGACTGACTCAACTATCCCCATCCCCTTGAGATTATTGTACTCCAGGAAAAAAATGTATTAAAATATAATAATATAAGACACTGAATCAAATTAAAGAAGGTTTATATATTTGTTGCCCGATATTGAAACTCAACTCAAGTTTTAAAAGTACTCTCTATAAAATACCTGCAAGAATCGTGTTAAGTGAAAAATAGACCAAGTGCATTTCTGGAGCACTGTTCTAAAATCATCTACTGTAACAGCTGGGCGTTGAACGTCCAACATGTCCTCTTGTTAAAATCCCATTCCTTGTATGTATCAGCATCATCCCTCTAATATCCTTCCACACCCCCCCCCCTTTCCAGTCATCATCCCGTCATGTGTACCAAATGACTTCCACCTCAGTTGTCTTCATAGTTTGTCCCTCTCCCCTCCTGCTACACCCGCCCGATGACTGCCAGACATCCACATTATGAACCCCACACACACGCGGCCACCATCCGGAAAATGACTCTTTTATTTTCTGGAGTGGGCAAAATGACAGAGAGAAGTTGTTCCAACCACGCGTTCATTTATTTCAACCTAACTTACACATTTCTGTGTTTGCCCTATTAAAATCTACGTTCCTCTTTTTTTTACTAGCTATACAGAAATTTCGAAATATGTGCAGAATTGTTTTATTAAGGACTCGTCATTAGTCCTCTCTCCGGCACTGCAAATCGAATGCACGGAGTTTGGGGGGGGGGGGGGGGCTTCCACACAAAAACACACACACACACACGCACACGAACACAAAGTGAAACGGAAGCTTTTAGAGCACGGCGAATTCAACCCCCCTCCCCTTTGCCTCCTGAAACAACAGGCTAAAACTGGAATGGTATGTTCTCAAAGGCCCGGAGCGATTTGTTTTTATAACGAAACCGATTTTAACTGAAAATCGTAGTCGGCATACCAACTGACCGATAAGCATTCTAAGGGCAACAACGCAATACTGAAAGTGGTAGTTTTAGCATTTTACGCGAGTTTTCAAATCAGTTTCTTGCTTGAAGCATGTTAAAAAAAAAACCCAGAAACGTGACAACAGACAAGCGATCTACCTGCATATCACATTAACGTAAATTTATAATGAACTCACGCAGAATTAAAGCTTGTCTGTCCGTCATTGTTTCGCTATAGAAAATATTTAGTATTTTTTTTATAAGTTGATATAATTGCGTCATATTGTGAATTAAAATTTAATTATTCGTGTTTTTTTCCGTCTAATCACAATTGTATATAAATAAAATTATACATAAGATATTAAAATATCATTTACATATTTGGTACATCTTGAATTTGGATGTAAACATCATCAGAAGTTACACAACAACAGTAATTAAGTTTTAGTTTATAAGATTATAATTTTTAACTTTTAACTTTACACCTGAAGATGGTTCAATGTAACCGAAACATGTAGTAAAAAGATGTACCAAATATGTAAATGATATTTTAATATCTTATGTATAATTTTATTTATATACAATTGTGATTAGACGGAAAAAACACGAATAATTTTTTTTTAAGTTTCCTGGGCCGGAACCTAACCTATCACGTCCATCCACTGCTGAGGTTAAAGAGCGTTTGGAGCCTTACCTCCACTCCTCTCACGTCTTCATGTCGCCGCGAATAATACACACAGTTAATTAGCAGGAAATCTGGTCGGACCTCAGAGATACGACATGGGGAATCTTTTTTGTATCTTCAGCCAGAATTGTTACAGTAGTTACAGAAAGGAGATGATTTCGAATGGTAAACAAACGAACGCTACATGCACATCAGAATATGTCGCAGATAGAAATTTCACACTTTCATGACGTCACTTTTTAATCCCGGTAAATTTTGATTTGAAGTTCAGTTAAGGTTACCATTAAAGTGGACCGATACGGACCGAAATTAAATTTGCCTACGTCCCCAGAGTTCAATGGAATCCCAGTGATAAAGGGAGAAAAAAACTATTCCTGTCGGAAATCGAACCCCTGTAGTTCAGTCCACATCTAATCGCATTACTATAACACAAACTGAAGTAAATCCGACATTCTCTTGGATAAGTTTGTGATTTTTTGGGGAACATTTTTTCACTTCAATCTTATCTTCTGGTGTGTCAAATAAACTCGAAGAGAAAATAGAAAATAAATATGTAAGTGCAAAGTTTTTCCTTTTGTAAAACACATTTTGTACATAAAAACAATTTGCCATGAAATGGTCATGGAGACGACTATCTTCTGGGTTGTTGCGCCGTGTAGACTGGTAGAAGTTTACCGACGTTTCAGAGGTTCCTGCTGCCTCCATCATCAGAGCGATGACGGAGGCAGAATACAAATCATCTTCACACTCGTCATGAGAACCTGAAATCTCATCATGAAGGTTTTAAATTAAGGTATAACGCTATTTCCGTGCATATACTGTATGTTATTTAGTTACACAGAACTTTTCCAATATAAGAACACTTGTAACTTCATTGTATGACAACGCTAATTAGTAACTTACAGTCAAGAAATGTGCCATGCTGCAATGACGACTCCCCTACTCGAAGCCATTTTTTTTCTTTCAGACTAATTCCACTATTCAATCCATCGAGGAGAATCTGCAGCAAGCTAACGACTTCGCTGAAATAATTTATAAGGAACAAGTGGATCATTCTCTACCGGAAGGGCAATTCCTCATTATTTGTCCTGTCTTCCCATAAGCAACCCCTACCCCCACTTCAGAGTACTCTTTTGCGGTTTCCCAGCCAGTAATTACTACTACCATATCTAAACATATCGGAGGATAGAACAATGGATCATTCTTAAACAAAACAGTGACGTTCACCCATGTCTTCTTACAGACGAATATGAGCATTCATTTGCTGTTAGATGCAACAGTTCCGTTCCAAGTCGTCAAACAATCAGACTTACATCACTCTCACTCGAAATACTTTTAACCAAACGCTGCAGTTCTCCTGTATGTCGAGGTGGGTAGTTCATTAGTGGAGGTTCCTAATTAATGACGAAACACATCAATTAGCATCCGGGCACTCTTCATCTTCATAGACAGACACTGTTCTCACTCCAGGTCCATCATTACTCACCCGGCAGAACTGACGAGAACACCGCGGTTAGTGGAGTGGCACCAAGGGACCGACCAATGGGATGGCGGCAGCTACGGATCTGATGCGATATCGACGCTTTTTAGGGTCCGCGATACATATATCGCTTTTGCCCGCAGTTATGAAGAGAGTGGTCGATACAAGACAACTACGCGCTGGATCCAAGTTCACCCCTCTCAGTGGATGAGACAAGATTTTGCAGCACAAAAGCCAACAATTCGCGACATTACTAAGACAGAAATTTCCGAATCGATATATCGTGCATTGATATTAAAAGGTTAGGAGCAATTTTTTGGCGTTAGTAGGTTCAGAATCGGGCATGTTGGACCAACCACAACGGCTGGATGGACACCTAAAGAAACCATACCGATTTCCGCAAATGTCAACCTAGTTTTGGGACAGTCATTATCGGAGTTAAATTATTATTTTCGTATAAATCTCACGCACATTTAATTTACTGAAATATGAAATCAAAATGCGGACTTTCAACCAACTAATGTAAAAAATACGAAACGTCTGAGAAAGGAAAGTTCACAAAACGTGCAAATACGTATAAAATACGAATCGACATTGACGAACAATCTCATTAAACGAAAAAGTATAAATCCTCAACACTCATGGCGAGTGTGACGTATCACTCGTGTACAATCGATTAAATAATTCCTAACAGAATTTTTTTTAAAAAAAAAATATTAATTGAAGTTGGTCACGGCACGTCAACCCTTCAATCAACTTCTGCAAATTTTGCACTGACAATGGCAGGCAGATAAGGAAAGGATAAGAACCGAAGAAAAATGTACTATGACGCACAGACCACAAACTAATGGACCGTTTCATACCAAACAACGTATCGCTGTGAAAGTGGCCAACGAATAGACGATCACAATACAAGCAAAATACGTAGTAAAGGAAAAACCAAATAAATAACGGAAACAATGACGCAACGAATAATTTAACTGGGGGGGGGGGGGTTCCCCCCCTCCACACAAAGAAAAAAACAGTGCATTTCATAAACTAACAACGGATCATGACGGAACGGGCCTTGAGCACCGCCTCGTCTGAATCCCACTGAACCTCAACAGCAGCGAGATTAAATAAGCGAAATGAAGCGTGGAAATGATTCTGCTGGTAGCTTGGTCCAATAAGTAGAGCCCCCCGAGCCTATTATATCACTCCGCTTTATCCCGCATGTAAATTACGTACGATCTGTCTATGCGCCCTATTCAGATGGCTCGCGAGCCCTTTCAAAATCCGACCACTTGACTTGTACATGACGACACATACATTAATAAGCAGTCCGGGCGTTCTTTGCAAGCAAGGAACGGTAAGATCATTCTCGTCAGTCCGTCCCTACTGGGAATCGAATTGCAGAAATCTGGCCCGTAGCCTGTCACTGTCAAACAGACGTGATGTTTACGTGAATCACGGAAAAAACATAAGAGAAAGGCGAGGTATGTAGAACGCACGGCACGTGAAGAGCGTAACACAGATCAGACCTTGAATAAACAAAATGAGCTGTATTTTTTTTATTTTAATAACGTGTTATTTTCTCTCTGAAAGCAAATATTTTCCCTTTTTTTTTAGATAGAATTTTTTACACTAAGTTAATGAACTGTCATGCAATTTATAAGCAACTCTGGCGATTTCCCCTCTGCAAAGGCCAATAACAGCTCGACACCGTCATGACCCTTGTATTCTATACCGAGTCCACTCTTGCAAAACATAAAATCCAGTTTGGTTTCGCTGTACCAAGACGTCCACGTCTTGTAAAGTGCCATGATTCAATCTTAGAACTATGGATATACTGAGACTTACAAGTACGTTCTTCACGTTTAACCAATCAAACTACTTGAGTCAACCATCATTACGGGGGGACACAAAATGTGATGCTCAGTCACGAAGGCTAACGCAGTGGCTACTATCTCCGGTACAACACCATAAACGTTAAACGTGAACCCCGACTTCGACGCAGGGCTTAAGAGAGAGAATTTGCAAGGATAATTCTTGAAATTCCAAGAACTGCCGCCAAGAGCCATGAGCGCCCGGCCTGAAATCCAGTTCGCCTCAGGGCAATCTACATTCCAGGCGCAGGATTGATTCCTGATCCCCCATTTTCCGGTCCAAATCTCTCGGACGCAGCGAATCGCTGAGAGGGAAGAGCGGGAGGGAGGAGTTCGCCATCTCCAATCACGTGGCAGCCGGGTGTGAATCCACCCTCTCATCTTGCAGACTCCAGGAATTTCATTACTGCCCTGTAATCACGCCAGCGGACCACAAGCGTCTCACAACGTTTCACATGCATGCCCCTGCTCGGTTCGCTTGGTATTTAACGACGATATATTAAATACACATACAATTATTTGTGGTCAAACTGTAAGAGGTTGCTTTGTCTGATTCGTTTATTTAATCACTTAAAACGCCTTAGGTTATATCAATTAGGATTTGGGAAGTACTGCTGGCCAATTTAACGTATTAACCCATGCAAAACAATAGCGAAATGACCACAAAACAGAAAACGAGACGACAAGATATCAAATGGATCAATGGGAATTAGTTGGTGGTGTTAAAACGCTGGATTAAACATCCTCAAGATCGTGTCTAACGGAAGGCTTTAGCATTAGCGACGCAAAACCTTCAAAATCGATTATTTTCATTGGTGAGGTTATTCCAAAATTATAAAATCAAACATTCAATGAGTGAAATAAACATTTTAATAAACTTAAAAGTTACGCACGTCACAATTAGCACCTAGTGACTTACAGCAGTGGTATTCAACCCTTCTTGTTCGCGTACCACCAGATATAATTTCTCTTCAACTTTGTAACCCCCAAATTTGTTAGTGTATAATTCAAGTTATACATACTATATAATCTACATCTAAAATAAATTAAATAAATTACATTACAGATTATTCAGTGTTCATCATAATTTTTTTTTAAATTTCACGTACCCCCGGGGGTACGCGTACCCCAGGTTGAAGACCACTAACTTAGAGAACCTAGCTTAGGTGTCAAAGTGACCACCACTAGCTTCGTGGCACAGCTGACAGCGGTGAGCAACTGAATGACATGTGGTCATCCAAGTTCCTGCAAGACTTCAATTTCTTGCCTGAGCCCTTGAAATTTCGCTGGCTTTGTCGACTTCACCGCGTGCTTCCAGTAAACCCACAAGAAAAAGTCAGTTGGGATTAAATTTGTCGACCGTAGGGGAAGGGAGGGGGTTTACTAACATATCCTCTGCGATCTATGTATCTATCGGTCGGGAAAAGTGTTGTCGAGATATGCCATGACATCACGTGGTAATGTGGGGGTGTCCCGTCTTGTTGATACCACATGCCCCCATCTCCATACAGCTGACGACTGGCGGGAGAAATGGATTCTTGTAGCACGCAGCACCAGGCACTGTCCTTTCAAGGAAGAACGGTCTCACAGCACGGAAATCGATAAAAGAATAATATTCCGTAATATAATGTGCATACTTATTTTTGGGACACTGTGTACGTACACACACACACACACACACACACACATCTATAAATTATTTTAGAAATCAGACTTAATGTTGAACAGTCTTTGAAATTATTATAAGAAACATTTGCTTAACATTAACTTTCAATGAATTTCATCACGATTTCCTTTAGTAGTTCCGAGATACACAAATTTGAAACACCGTATTATAAAATTACTTTTGATATTCTGATTTTCTGACATTCTCACTTTTTTAAAATTTTAATCCACGTTCACGTCAACACCAATTTATTTGTTGCCATGCAAAAAAAAAACAGCGTTATTCCTCACATCTTACCTAGACGCATTACTTAAAATTATCGGGTTGTCCTAGTACTTGATTTACGTCACTCAAATCTGTCTACCGTTTCATACGGATACAAAACTTCGCTAAGGGACGCATTTCAATTAGGGATGCTTCAGAATAAAGTGCTGAAGATATTTCGACGTAAGAGGAAAGAAAGAACACAGTGAAGGTAACTGTACGAAACGGGCAATTCCGTGATTTGTACTCCAAAACAAAAACTGATGATGTACTAGGCATGTAGAACGTATAGCAAAAAGAAATTCATTCAAACCATTACAAACGTTTACTACTCCGCATACATATCAAGATTATGCATGCTTACAGGAGCTGAAAATGATCTCGGAGAAACACATTCTGGAGATGTGAAGAGGATTGAAATTTCTCAGTACACCGCCCAGTGACGTATAAACTCTGCGAAGACAGCAAAGATACGATGGCAAAAGGAGTATTACTTGAACAGCTGAAAGACCATCAAGTGATCGGTGAAAGATATTTCGCATTTCATTCCAATTCGATTGGACAACGTAAAATAAATAAGCGACTGAGAGTTGAAAGAAATTACTGTTCGCGACTGTAATCCTGAGACTTGCAAGGAATGCAGTAAGTCCGAAGCGTTAAAGGCAGACGTTATATTTCCTTCTTCACCCCGCAAACTCTCAAGATTACATAATATATTGTAATTGCGTCATATTGTGAATATTATATCAATTATTTGTTTTAATCCGTCTGATCACAATATAATTTTTATTTGAAATTTCTTATAATTAAGATAATAAAATATCATTCATGTTCCATATCGATTGATCGATTTACATTTCGGAACATTTACACAACATGTTTCGGTTTTTATAAAACTATCATCAGGTGTAAAATATAATATAATTGAGTTTTAAGTTCTTAGATATATTTTACACCTGATGATGGTTTTATAAAAACCGAAACATGTTGTGTAAATGTTCCGAAATGTAAATCGATCAATCGATATGGAACATGAATGAGAGTTTATTATCTTAATTATAAGAAATTTTAAATAAAAATTATATTGTGATCAACGGATTAAAACAAATAATTGATCTCAAGATTACAGCCACGAACTATATAAAACATATCTCAAGTTGTTGGCTCCAAGTATTTGTCGTTTACGTGTCCCTAGATTTGCGCCGACACGCGAAAATCCTAGTCAACAAACAGATGCACACAATACTTATTTGTTCTCACTCAATTAAGCAGTTCTACAGCGATGTCCTTCTAAATCGAGTGCGTTTCAACTCAACATGCAAATTATGAAAGATTCAGATTTAGAAAATGACAATACAGTGGATTCCAGTTAATTGGGACACATCGGGACTGGAACACTTTGGCCCAATTAACTGGAATCTACCGTATTTACATTATTCAGAACCTCGGTGCCAACACGTTAATGTTCACGCCGCTGCTCTCCCGATCGATCTTTCATCTTCTCGCGTGTTTATTTTCTCTCAGCACGAGATCAAATAGATCAAAGGAGAAAGAAATTAAGTGACAAATACAGTACCTGCAGTGTCCAAACAGAGACACGACACGCAGTCAAAACCAGTCTCTTATACGCAATCTCCCGTTACAATTCATCACGGTACGGTTTTTCTGCGTAAAAACCAAACGCAAGGATCTACACAGAATGTTGTTACGTCAATTATATCGAGTGTACCAGAAATAAGTTCCGATACTAGAAAAAAGGAAATCAATGCAAAATTAAGGCACCACGGAAATAAAAAAATCGGTCGTGTGAGTACAACATGCGGAACCAGAGAGCACTTGAATCGTTCTTAAACTCCAACAGATAAATATTTCATCACCGTCTTTACATCCTGAGAGAAATGGGGCAATTACGTATATTTAAACCAATAAATGGTATACAACCACTAGTGGACACTTTTCTGGAACTGACCTTCCAGTGATCAATCTTGTTGAACTCCACTGAGCCTACACGTTTATAAGTCAGTCCCTTCCACATTCCATTCATTGCCCTTAGCCTCATTTCAAAATCCAATAATCTTATATCTCGTTTTCAAAATCAAATGAACTCTTATCATGTGTATAATTCCCAAATGGGCTCTTCTCTAGAGTAAGACACCAACGAAGAATTTTTCCAAGTTCCTAAGCTTCAATGGACATTTTCTCGCTTTTCCAGTGGAAAAACTTCATATAGTTTTTAAATTCCAATCGACACGCGTCTTTTTCTGTTCAACCCCAGTGACTTTGATTTTAAGAATGGACGAACAAACCACGTATTACTATGAGGTTAGCAAGAGATGCCTCTGTTCTGTGAGAAGTTAAGGCATGACGCAAATCATGCGACACGTCAGTGTAACAAGTGCTCAGGAAATATCCTATCAGAATCTAAGAGGAAAATGGCGGCACTGGGGCTTAAAGAGGAACTTCGTGATTTACACAAGTCGGTGCTAACAGGGTCACCACATCAACTGGAGGACTTCATTATATAAACAGTTCGCTTAGTACTGAAAGGTCAGTCAAATTAGAGACACTGACAGCGGATATATAAAGACAGAGCCCTTCGGGGATGCGAAGATGCAATTGAATTCAAGGGAACCATTGCCCTGGTATCCGCGGTGTTGAATTTTTCAGATTCTCAGTTAGTTATCTGTGTCTGTCGCTATGGTCAAAGAAGTGAAAAATTGAACGTCCCTCTTTGCAGTCAGGGTAGTTGGATTGTTGTGAAGCCCATTGTGCTACCGTTGGGTTGGTACTACCTGTTCGCCAGATGCCATTAATCAAGGGATACTTTTGTCCTGCCTTTCTGGCCCAAGAGTTCAATACACCTTATATAAGGTTCTCTCCCTCTCGATGTGTATAAATCATCCCCTTGATTGATGTGTCGAAAGGGGTGAGTGAATGCGGCAAATTCCTATGACCGTGTGAGGGAGCACTGAATATTGAAGCAGGAAATAAAAGACAACCCGAGCTCCTGGACACGTCACCTGAACTCCTGGCTGGTCGGCAAACAGTGCGACAGAACTCTGGTTTGAATTCAGTCAGATAAGTTACAGCAAGAGTGGTCTTTGTACACGTTTATACAGTTGCATGGGAGGAATTCGTAAATTATAATCATTTTGTTAGATTTTCCATTCGTTCTCTTCCCTTCCAATTTCTTCCAAGTTCTTCGTTCTCCATTTCTTACGTTTCGCAATCAGGAGTACAGAGTGTAGACGGGTTGGGTTCGCACGCAACCAATTTAAACCACACATTGAACGTCCCGTAAATTCCAGATTCTGTTCTGTGTGATAATCGGGTTTCATGACGAACTAGAGTACGGGTTTTCGGAAACTGTAACACAAACTCATTAAGTATATAACCAACGACCTCCTCGGAACAACCGACAGTCACTTGGTCAAGACGATTTCTGTTCTAAAAACCAAAAGTTTGAAACCATTTTCACAAAATATGACTTTTTCATCTTACTGGCCAACCGTCGCGGCCGAGTGGTTGACATCCCTGCTTCGTATTCGGGAGCTCTGTGGAAAATCCCTATGCACGACAAGCTATCCCAACTTCCGGTTTTCCTTCATGTATTATTTGTATCTCCGCCCGTTCCAAAAGGACACAAAATAGTGAAATCCAGATTATTCGATGTCTGCCTTCAACATCACCATAAATTACGGGGGAAGTAATCACCTCTGAAACGTCGGTACGTTTCTACCAGACTACGCGGTGTAATGTCCTGAAATATGATCTGCGATTGTACATAGCTCATTGGACTAGTACAGATTCACGCACATTACAGGATAATTTTCCTTTATACATCCCCAAACATTCACCACAAGTAATAAAATAAAAGTTGTAAATTTTCATAAAATTTATTACTAAGATAGTATAATTGCGTCATATTGTGAATCAAATATTAAATTAATTATTCGGTTTTGTCCGTCTAATCACAATTATATTTAAAATTTACAAATAAGATAATTAAAATATCATTTTATGTTCCACATCGAATAATCGATTTACATTTGGAACATTTTTACAACATGTTTCGGTTTCATCGAACCATCTTCATGAACATCATGAACATCACCAAAAAGCTACACAACAGAAATTGTAATTGAGTTTTAAATTTGTTGATATAATTTTACACCTGAAGATGGTTCGATGAAACCGAAACACGTTGTAAAAATGTTCCAAATGTAAATCGATTATTCGATGTGGAACATAAAATGATATTTTAATTATCTTATTTGTAAATTTTAAATATAATTGTGATTAGACGGACAAAACCGAATAATTAAAATTTATTACGTCGTTTGCAATAAGCCAATCAGGAGAAAACTGACAACTTCCATTTCAGTTTGATGTACACGTTACACTAGACCAGCGTTTCTCAACCTATGGTTCCGAGCCAAATTTGAGTGGTACGCAAACTAAGTAAGAAAATCAAAATATAATATTATTATAAATAAGTTTTATCTGAACGCATTTGGTTAGTGGTAAATTTAATGTGTTAAATTAGAATTAGTGGTACGCCAGCGAAAAAGGTTTTTGAGAACCCCTGCACTAGACCGATCTTAAATTAAACAGACAGATTTCTGACACCACATTTAATCGAAATTCGTCGACTAATTTAAATACGCACAGGACAACGTTCACGTTTATGAGCGCATTTTATGAACAGAGTAGCCAACTTTAACAAGGCATTGTAACCAGTTGCAAATCCAGCTGTGGGCGCTCTGGCATTAGAGTTGCATGATGAACATTTGCGACTTTTCCGCTGCACAGCTTCATATAATATAGCACGCCAAGTGGAGTCACACCCCATTTTTTCGTCCCATAACTCGTTCCAGTACAGTATATTAGGCTATTCCATAAATAATAGCACTACGCTCTTAACAATGGATCCTTTCCACCACCTACCTAACGTGTCTCCCTACGGCACCTAATACTTCACTCGGACCAGGTTAGACACTTCTTACACTGAATGCCAACACCACTTCATCAGCCGGGAAGTGTTGTCCAATGGACTCCACACGTAAAGTCGGTCGAAACATGATTAATCAATGACAATTTTAAGAACTAATAATATATATTAATATTTTGCTATCTAATATTTGTAGCAACACTTAAAAATAGGTTGGTGTTTTTTTTAGTGTTCTGTCTGACGACAGGTCCATATGAACAGGATCCTTCCATCCTTTTCTCGGACTGGGACCTGTTCATATACGTTCTTGGCAGATGATCCAGAAGTGGTTTGCCATTGCCTTCTTCTGTGTGTGAATGGAGTAATTGTTGGGATGCCACGGAGAAACCGGGAAAGCCCCCGGAGGAAAACTCCGTGATGCCTAGACCACGGCCTTGCCCAACACAAGTTATAAATTCGGGCACCGCCGGGAATTGAACCCGGGACCCCAGGATTACAAGGCTAGTGTTCTGACCGCTAGACCACCTTGGCGGCCAGGTTGGTGTTATTGTAACATAATTTTTGAAGTCAGCAATATCCTATTCTTTAACGTCTACCAAAAGATTAACTCTACACTCCGTTCCCTCCAGTCACCAGTACGTGACATTTCTTTGTCACCGCCTTTTATGTAACAAAAATATAAATTAGAACAAATTCCAGCCACACGACATAATTTTCTGAACTGGCTGATCAGATGATTGATACCTAGACGCGAAACAAAGGTTAGGTGTTAAGCCTTCTCACGAAGACAAGTTTCGGTTTATGACATCTGAGGTTCTCACAGCGGTGAAGATGCAAACGTTTTTCTTCTGCATTGTGACGAAATCTTCAGCTCTGAAGATATATACCGTATACTTCATCGAAACCCTAGTATATATATCTACCTCCGAATCCACGTGGCGTCAAAACCCAGCAGAACAACGACGTGTTCACTTCGTTTCTCCAATCTAGTCTGAAATTGCTCCAAGCTTCAACAAACCGCGAACTGCTCATACAGTGTAAGAATATCCTCCTTCCTACTTTTAAAAATCTATTTCTCTCCCCTCCCCACTTAAACGACGTCCATCACCTAGCGTGACTAGCAGTCGCAAGCAACACGGGAGTATACGGTGCTCTCTGCAGGCTACGAAAGTCCCACAGTTCTGTCGTGAAGACTACCGCAACTAAGGGTTGTCCCAAATGTCACGCAACGCAAAGTTTGAAGGCCAGTACTTCGCCACCGTGCGAGGGAAATTTCAATTCTTCCATTCAGATCTTAAATTTATGCAAACTAATTACAGAATTGAGAAAACTACAATTCTGGGGCCCACCCAGCCTCCTATCCAATGGGTACCGAGGTCTTTCCCGGGGGCATAAAGCACTCATCTCCATCTAGTGCTGATGTTAATAATCAGTATGAGCTATACTCTCCCCCCAAGCGCCTACATGACAGCTTTGCTTTACTTTAGTTATTCTTAAAATGTACTCTGCAGCTGTTAGTAAGTAAACAAACACAAATTCAAACTATAACCCAGCCTCGGCCAAAGGCACCCACAGAACATCCTAGTTTCAGATTTTCTCCTGTAGACATTGCCCCATTGCCTAAGCGCACCGAAGGCTTGTCAGAGGCATCTAAATCCAAAACAAGGTTAGAAAATATTCGTATAATATTCTTTCTGTAACAACGGACCTTCTGTTCACGATGCATGTCTAAAATTTGGCAACTCTACATTACGGCAACTACATCTTGGTTGTTTGTCTGTCTGAAGAGCGAATTGGAAGAAATTGGGAAGGAGACGGAAATAGTATAGGCTTAAAAGTTAATAACCATGCGGTTTAAGAGAGAGAGAGAGAGAGAGAGAGAGAGAGAGAGAGAGAGAGAGATATATAACCTTCGTCATGATAGGGGATTTCCTGGTATAGAACACAAACCAGAATATTTCAAAAACACGCTAGCAGCGCATTCTGAGAGGGAATGAATGGAAACTGGCTGTATGAAGTACTGCAATATGGCGTGCGAACAGGTCATTAGTAATGACAGATGATTCGGCGCAGATATGGAAACTACAAGCGCATAAAAAGCGATCCATCTCAAATATAATGGGCGCGATTGAAAAGAGCAGTGACTCTTCCGAACACATGCATCAGGTGGCAGAATTTTTAGGCCCACGGGTCACAGCAGGAGCAGAAACGCGCTGGAAATAATTCATAAAATAAAGAAATAAACGTACGATTAACGCGTAAACTCACTGATAACAGAATTACATTAAAAGAAGTGACTATATTTATGACGCTTTGAAATATATTCACTTTAATACAGGGGCCGTGAATCTACCAAACACTGAGCAGTAAAGTTTAAATACCTATCCATGAAGTTATTAACTTTCTCATTTAGGAAGTACCAATTTTTTTTTCCAATTTACGAGGGGCCAATTAATTTCGTATTATTTATTCTTTGTAATTATCATAGTGCAGTAATTACAAATTTCATTTTCGATTTAAGAATTTTCAACTTACGAACACTTTTAATCCAATGATGGCTGTATACAATAAAAAAACCAATCAAGCTTAAGTCTAATCTTTCCAAAAATAATACGCCGTTCGCAAACTGTTCAAATTATGGGCCACCTGCGTACCCACGTCGTCCGCAATACATAATTAACGTGCCATTAAAGTAGATACAGCTTATATACCATTAAACAGACCACGAACCAAGGATCTCCAACTACAGGAGAAGCTAACTCGTTACTCAGAAACAGATACAGCCATATATAACATGTAAACGATTTCTAAAAAGCTGCAGAACAAAGAGACGGGAGACGATTCGCCTTTGCCTAATTAGCGCTGCCTGTGTCTGCGAGCGAAACTACAAATAAAACAGAAGACGGCTGAACGCCGCGATGATGTTTAAATGCGTTTTTCGCTTCCCTTCTTCCGTACCTTCAAACGATCTTCGTTTTTGATGAGATGGGAATGTAAACACGGACATAAAACGAAGCACAGAGTAGCACAAAATGTGAAGCAGCTGGGAGTTTGGGGGGGGGGGGGGGGGGGTTTATCGGCATGCTAGCTAGCATCTAAGGAACTAAATATAAACGAGGGAAGACTTCGCCGATCCAGGATATTAACATGAAGATCAGATGAATATTCTCGCTGGTCACTCAACTGGTTCGTGAAGCTTAATCATCTACTATGGCTTCTATGTAACAGGAAATAATATGAATATCAAGAGGAAGTAGTTTGATTAGTCTGTAGGTTATTTTACGAGGCTTAAACAACTACTACGGTTTCCAGATAACAAAGCCTTTCATGAGTATCAAGCTATGACAAACGTCAGATTAGCCGGGCAGTGGGTAGAGATTCGAACCCAGGGCCTACACAATACAAATCAGCACTGTTAACTATCATACCTCCTATTACAATTTCCTCAGACACTGGAATATTGCAACAGTGACTTCACAAAATATAAAATAATATTAATGCGTGCCCTTTTGGTTACACTTAGCTCTCGTTACTTGAAGCGTGAAGGTGAAGGCGAAGTTCCACGCATTCTAGATTTCGAGAATTTTTGGTCAGTGGCCAGCTTCGCGTCCAGACAGCTTTATCGTCGGGGATTTTCGTATCGGACGGATGTTAAGTTTGCCTACAGCCAGTCTGGACACAATGGTAGCAAAGAGAAAAATTCATACTTTCCGGGAATCAAAACTCAGCCGTCCAGTCTACCACCGGTTAACAAATTGAGCTAGTCCTGGTCCAATTGGAGATGAACTTTTTTCACGATAATCACTTGAATAAATTTAAAAATTCGGGTATTAAATACGCAATTTTAGTACAAAAGTACATTAACAAACTTCGTAGCACTGTTTCAAATGTGTGATTAACCACGAAAATCTCTATTTTAACACAAACCGAAATGTTATAACCTTTATTTAGAATCCAGTTCAAAACCTGGGTTAAATTTCAATGTCGTTTCACCATCCACTCGATTACGTAAAGCTGCCGAATTCTAATCCTCGTAGCGTTCACCAATAGCATTTTGTAGACATTCTCTTTCCTAAACCGAGTATACTCGTTTAGGAAAGGGTCGTTTAAAATTCGAACCGCTGCTGGACTGGGCTGTGTTTCACACGCGGTAGCTAGGTGTCATGCATAATGAATTAATTTCCTGTTCCACGGTTCACTAAACACTGATAGTGCACCAAGTCACTCACTACCTCCACACCAAAAACCAAGAGTATTCCGTAGTAGGACATTACACTGGCATATATTCCAGCTCATATATTACAATCTTGCATTAAAATCCAGCACCTAATAATCACTGCGCTTTTAGTGTGGTCCGTTCTGACTGAACACTTGAAATGCATCAAGCTTTCTCATTAATGACCTAGTGTAAAAGGGAATTCGAACCCGGGACTGAGTGCACACACACACACATCAAAAGCAGAAAATGGCCCACAGAATTGTATTTATTTTATTTAGTGTTCTGTCTGACGACAGGTCCATATGAACAGGATCCTTCCATCCTTTTCTCGGACTGGGACCTGTTCATATACGTTCTTGGCAGATGATCCAGAAGTGGTTTGCCATTGCCTTCTTCTGTGTGTGAATGGAGTAATTGTTGGGATGCCACGGAGGAAAACTCCGTGTTCCCTAGACCACGGCCTTGCCCAACACAAGTTATAAATTCGGGCACCGCCGGGAATCGAACCCGAGACCCCAGGATTACAAGCCCAGCGTTCTAACCGCTAGACCACCTCATCTTATTATTATTTAGTGTTCTGTCTGACGACAGGTCCATATGAACGGGATCCTTCCATCCTTTTCTCGGACTGGGACCTGTTCATATACGTTCTTGGCAGATGAACCAGAAGTGGTTTGCCATTGCCTTCTTCTGTGTGTGAATGGAGTAATTGTTGGGATGCCACGGAGAAACCGGAGAAGCCCCCAGAGGAAAACTCCGTGTTGCCTATACCACGGCCTTGCCCAACACAAGTTATAAATTCGGGCACCGCCGGGAATCAAACCCGAGACCCCCCAGGATTACAAGGCCAGCGTTCTAACCGCTAGACCACCTCATCTTATTATTATTTAGTGTTCTGTCTGACGACAGGTCCATATGAACGGGATCCTTCCATCCTTTTCTCGGACTGGGACCTGTTCATATACGTTCTTGGCAGATGATCCAGAAGTGGTTTGCCATTGCCTTCTTCTGTGTGTGAATGGAGTAATTGTTGGGATGCCACGGAGAAACCGGGGAAGCCCCCGGAGGAAAACTCCGTGTTGCCTAGACCACGGCCTTGCCCAACACAAGTTATAAATTCGGGCACCCGAGACCCCAGGATTACAAGGCCAGCGTTCTAACCGGTAGACCACCATCATGTACCATAACATTAATTCTCGATTACCTGCCACGGCGTAATATAACAAAGGATAGGACTATGTACTTGGGTATATACGAAATCAGACTGCTTCGCCCTGGGCCACTCCAGAAGACACAGGGTTCCGATTAGGTTGCGTCTTCCAGCAAAAGGCGAAATACAAAAACGCAGTTTACCGTAACACGTGTGAAAACAAGACAGGCACAACGCACTTGTAAGACATGTCGGTTGTAGGTACACTTAGGCCTGTTCAATGTTATAATTAACGTCCTCTTCCTTTAAAATTATTACAACATATCTTCTTTTTGCACCGAACATTACGATTGTGTAACAATTGTAGCCAATATAATAAGTATCTAAATACATCGTCATTAGTTATTTACAAATACCATCACCGAAAAGACGAGAGTAATAACATGAATATAAAATATAGCTAATTCAATAATATTAACTGTAAACAATCACCATTTAATCAAAATCTTATAACAAGCATAACTATTTAAAAATAAAATTCGGTTACCAACCTTATGCAACCTAGAATAAAGCGTCAAATGGTTACATATTCTACCGTTAATATTGGCAACATAGCAGTGGGGACTCTTTTAGCAAACTGGCCAAATATTAAAAATTGGCCCGTGGGTGTGTTTATTACCCACGGCTTATATCGCACAGTCTGAAACCACTACCTTCAAATCACACAATCGAATGCAGAACAAGGCGCTGTTTAATGCAAATTATAAAAACTTCTGCAATTTGATACGAAAATAAACATAACAAAACATGTATATTAAATTATACGCATGCAGTAAGGAATTATAATAGTGCAGGGTATTTATTAAAAGTTTATAGCGACTCAGATGGTCATAAATTATTTTCTATGAGAGAATCTACGGTTCATAAGAAACCAAAACCGAACGACACAGATCGTGTGCACAATTTCATACAATTTTGACGATCAGCTGAAAATGTGTCTTCCGGTCTTAAACTACGTATCCAAAGTTTTGGAGATGAAAAATTGAATACGTCGTCATATTGTATTACATATTTCGTATTATTCTTAGTTTGAACACCGATTACTTCTTTAAACAGCCTACAATACTGATCTTCACAATGGTGAAGTGAGGCGTTTTCTTTGCGGTACGGACTTAATTCAAAAGTATTTGCGAGAACAGTAGCCTTAAAAGATTAAATGACAATGGAATAAAATGCTCTTATCTTTTATCACTGGTTCCTCCGTCTATTAATATCATTATTTAAGGACAGAACGGAATTTAATTTAAACAGAGACTTAGTGACCATTAAACGACAAAATATGCCATCCTTACACACGTCTGTACGAAGCGCATTGAGTTCTCTTACTAAAAAAACATAAAAACAACTGGAGTTTAAACCACTGCACTTTAACCCTGAAGATGGCAACTGCAATGCTAGTCAGAACGCTGACTAACAATCAACATTCGACGAGGTCCACCACTGCTATATAGCACACATATACATCTTAGAATTACACAAACTGACAGACCAGCACCGATGCAAACTACAGTGCAGCCAACATTCCCTCCAGATGCACCACTAGACCACCACCAACTCCCACCACTACTGTACAGACTGGGCTTCATGTTCGATTGGCAACACTGCTCCTTGATGAAATAAAAACCAAAAATCTTCATTCTGTGCGCGACCACGACGACACGACTTGCGGGAGGGGGGTGTCAGAATACTGCTACGGTTGAGGAGGAAAATGAATCTGAAATTTGCGTTATCAAATAATAATTACGAAAAGACAAAAGGGTGGAAATAAAACCGAGCATATTATTAATTAAACTGGTCACTGGGTAACGGTGAATTGTCAGCCTCACGCTCCGACCGCTGTACTACCAGGAAGGAACGTCAGTTACCATTTGGATTGTGGGTGGGTCCAGAGACAATCTCAACATGGTAAAAAAAGGAGATTGCATTTGTTAAAACATTCACACAAGTGGGCTGGTGGCATATATTCCGAAACGTTCAATAAAATTGAAGACTTTAGACCAGAGGTTCCCAAAGTGTGGGGCGCCCCCCCCCCCCCTAGGGGGGAGTAGACGTGTTGTTTTTATTAAAAACTTTTTTAACGAAATATGGAGAAACATTATTAACATCCTTTGCTTGGTTGAGGCAGTTTAGTTGTCTTACAGTGCTGTAGAATTCAGACTCGTACAGCATCGGGCGGTTTTAGGAAGTAGACGGCAACATAAGTCTAATTATACTTACGATGAACCTGGAAAACGACCTTAGAGAGGTCATTTCAAAACTGCAACCTCTGTATGATAAGTTATGTTCACAGAAGCAACCACATCCATCCCACTAATCCAGGTATGAAGCGTATATTTTATTATAGCTTTTTAAATTAAATTCATTGAATACTATATATTAAATTATAAAAAAATATATACTCATAGCTAAATTTTATGTCAAATCTGTTCTGGAAGGGGGGTATGAAATTTATGTAATGTTTTAAGAGGGGAGCAAGGTATAAAAGTTTGAGAACCTCTGGTCTAGACCCAACCAACCCTCAACCAAATGAGCACCCAACCCTCAACCAAATGAGCACCCCCCCCCCCCAAAGGGGATCGGCTAAAGGCTAAAGCTGACAACTCACCAGCATCTAACGCCAAGAATGACGGGAGTCTTACCTTCAATTTCTGTTTGCAATGACAGAGCAAACTTTAGCTGCAGTTTTAAAGATCGGCTTGAAGGGTTTCGCTGCCCTGGATATAATTCTGTCATTGAGTCAATGGCGATAGAAATCCATCGTTTTACGAAGAGGACAAAACAGTTTGATTTAGAATAATGAAAATAGTCAGCAGACCCTCCAATGGAAACAAATAATATAAAATATAATTTATTTTTCTTCAAGAACTTTTCACATATCAGCGACTTTTCATGGCAGAAGACACAAGACTTCATTCAGCCTATGGCTCTAAGCTGTCATCAGGCTCCGTAGCGTATGAACAGAAAAGCAACATATTTTGTGGATAAGTGCCCCAAGTAACAGTGAGTAACATCCTGCACTCTACTACAATGGCTCTCCAACTGTAAGGCCGAACCTTAAACAGACCACGTACAATTTTCTGGGGGGAGGGGGGATTATGTATCCAACAGTGTCACTTCGAGCTTACACTGTAAAAAGATGTTTCCATATTCTGTTGGTTTATTATACGATTACTTATTACATACGAGAAAGCATGAGCTCCTGAGGGTCTCTGTATTAAACATTAAAGTAGTTTATTACAATTATACGTGTAATAAAATACTAAACAGGGAAACAAAATGGGAAAGCCAAAGTATACACCACATTAAAAATTGACTTAAATCGGAGAAGGCTCAGACAATACTAGAATTAAATTATAATAATATAAGAACATGAACTAGGCTGTATGTTGGGGAAAATTCTGATTTAAGGGCTTCGAAATTGAGTGTCTGAGAAAATTATTAAAGAATTAACATATTTTTTCACTGTATTCGTGACTGTAAAAATAAGTTAATGTCTGGTCTTTCACTTATTTTAATGTATGACAGATTGAGTTAAGGTATGCTGCATTTTAAAATTTGGGATTTCAAATTAAATATATCTGATTTTTGATCAAATTTTCAAACCGTAAGTCTATTTCAAGATTCATTCAAAACACTATCATTATTATACCATTCTTGGAAACATTTTTAAGAAATTTTCAGTTGATAGTATTTAGTTAGTAATTTTTTCTTTATTTTTAAGTAGACTGACCTCCTCACGCACATGAAAAGTCAACTGCGTTTCTAAAAAACCACCCTTATCTCTTAATTCATTTCCAGTTCGAACACGTAATACATTTTGGAAGTATATACAGAATATAAGATAAATTAAAGAGTGCAGAGGTATATTTTGTTCAGGATCGTAACGAAATATTTCGCAACATTCTGAGACAATATCAATGAATGAATAAAAGCAATGATATCTTAAACCATACCACAGCAAATTATTTCTGATTAAAAGAACCGTTTAATAAACAGGCTAATAACAACACACACAAAAATAACTGTATGAAGACAAAAATGGACGACAGTAGACGTCTCTGAAGCAACTTATTTCTGCAGAAGTTACGACGTGCTGCCAGCCGAACACGTCGCATCCAGTCTGTACCACTCAGAGATTAATGATACAGGAGTTCGAGTCTGGACGGCTAACCTGACGCTGCTAGGAGGGGACCCAGTCTCTTCCAATCCCCCGCACTAAGCCCCACCCCCGCGGATGGCGTCGGTGGACTTGCGGCGGTGGCGGAAACACTGCCTCCGCCCGTGGACGTCGGGGGTGCCCCTGGCGAAGTTCGTAGCCCCAACCCCAGACCCCGCCAGTACTCACCCATAGCACTCGCCCCCTTTGGGTCCAGCTGATAAGGAGGAATCCCCATGTGGGCAGGGGGAGGCTGTGTCAGGTGGTCCCCGTTATGGCAGAAGAAGGGCAGTGTGGCGCCGGGGTGAGTGGCGGCCAAACCCATCTTGCTCGCCTGCAAAACCACACAAATCACATGAATCAATGATTTAACATTCTCAAGCAACTTAAAACAATGAAATGTCTTGTGGGATGTTGCACTGTGTAGTCTGGTAGATACTGATACCCTGATAATGGAGGCAGTATGCCCCTCTGAAACGCCTGTCAATATCCACCACACTACAAGTTGCAACACCTCCAGTAAACGGTCGTCTTAATTTGAAATAATAACGCAATTCGAGTTTCGACCTCTGCGTCCAGCAAGCTTCCATTCAGAAGACTAACCCGTCAGTTGTGTTTAGGGGAACAACCGCTGTATGTTCTGAAACCCTGAAGAGTCAATCAGAACGCGTCCAAAAAGTTCGAAACTCAGACGGGGGTATGTGTACCCTGAATCATACCGATTACACCACACTGGCAATACATCCTTCTGCTATCCAATTCATCAGACATAATTATCCTCTCATTTTATTTGACACTAAACATTCACATCAGATTACGGAGCGCCATTAAATGGTTCCCAAATATGATACTGGATGAATAAAACTCTCATGAAAACACAACGACGTGACCAAGACGTGGATACAACCATTAGAAACCATTCTGCATATTAAGCCTGAATGTGGCAACCTCCCAGTTTCAGTGGGCGCAGATATCCCACGACGGTCTGTTCGGGGAGGGGAGGGGTGGGGGATAATGAACCCAAATATGCCGTACAGGCGTGTCCCTCCGGTGGCAACAACCGACACAGATCGATCAGACGTGCCTGTTTCGCGAGGGTGATGATATCTCGGACCACCAGCAGGAGCGCCGGGTCCAGAGGCTCTGTCTCCATCCACAAGAGCGCACGTGCGAGATGGTCTGCCGCCTCCACAGGAGTAGGCAAAGCGGGGACCGCGTCCTCCGAGGTCTCGTCCACTGGCTCCGCCTTTACGCTCTCCAGGGAAACATCCTCAGACCGGGAGTCCTGGGCCCAAGTTGCCAGGTCATCGTCAGTCACTTCGAGACCGAGGTCGTGCGAAAGCCACTGAAGTTCCAGCAGCATCATGCGGTCTTCTTGAGCATGCGCGGCATTTGCTCCTGAGGATGACAGGGCCAGAGTACAGGGCAGTATTTCGGAACACGGACCGGGTTCCTCGTTAGTCAGAGATGCTACTCTGTCCCAGCACCTCAAGAAGGTCTCGGATCTCAGGTTGAGCCACGAACGGTGCAGCATCGGGAAGGCGTCTTTAAGCACGAAATTCCTTAGATAATCAGACACCAACGTGGCGTGTTGATGGTCCGTACTGTTCGCGGTGACGCTCGACAGAAGCATCATAGCGTACCTCGTCCTGAACTCCGATACCACAAGGCCATGATCCAGCACAGCCCCATCACCAAAGTTTCCTTTCGGATACACAACCAATCTCACTGCCCCATCAGCAGCGACGCACTCCGATTCTTGTGGTACAAACGGAGCTTGTTCAATCACGAGGATAGCTCCGCGTGGGTGCAAAGTAGCAGCTGCGGGGGCAAACTCGTGGTGGAACCACCAGGTAAAGAGATCAGGGGTCACAGTGCCACTCCCCCCTCCAGCATAAACAACAGGCTGGCTCAACATGTTGACGTGGCGCAAACACGACGGGCGCCATAGTCGGCCCGTGATCAGCATACGAGTTCGGTGTCTTCCGGTGCGGTTGCCAGCCATCAGCACCCACACCTTGTCGTTGGGCGACGTCTCCTCGAGGGTGCGGTCGGGAAGGGACTTCCAATCTAGCTGGAAGCCGTATGCGCAGTACACCTGATCGGCCGTGTATTCTCCATTCCGAAGTATCTGTCGCAACTGTTCGGATGGACTCGGCACTGCGCCTTCTTGCACCTCGCTTTTTTCTGCAGAGGTCACCGTTATAGTAACGTCCGCCGATTGGGTTGGGAGAGGCGGTGGAGTGGAAGACGCTTTCGGGACTCCATACCGCGTCTGCCAGCGTCGGATCCACGCCCTGGTGACGAGGTCCAGGAGGTCACGTGACGCGCCGAGTCGCCGTGCTATGCTGAGGGCCTTCTTGCGCAGTTCAGCTGTGCTGAGGAGAACGGTGACACGGACCTCGTCACCCCCACCATGGCGCTCCCGCTGTTGCTGTTGCTGGTAGCGCTCGAACCAGCGGAACAGCGCTCTCTCCAGGGCCGTCTCCAGTACCTTCCGTTCCGCAATGACGTCATCAGACACCATCTTCCCCGACGATACGTCGACAACGATGGCGCCATGCTTCTTTCCATTCTGAGTCTTCAACTGTCCTGATGCACGCTTTCCTTTCTTATCTTTGTTTTTAGGCGACATCTACCACCGAAACTACACACTAATGCAAGATTCGGGAGTGACGACAATGCACCACGCACCGCTCTGGTCCGCGACTACCTCACAACTGAGACAGGAGCACCACACAGCTAGCAGCCCGGCAACACGGGGAAATAGAAGTCGGCTAGGATCAAAGCCACAGCCAGTGTGCTAGCGGCCCGCCTGGGTTTTATGCCAGAGAGAGAGCGCCAGAGAGAGACAGCTTTCCCCTCTACATGTGAACCGCTTTGATGTTGCCGGGCGCGCGGAAGACTACAAAGAGCAGAAGAGAAGCCTTCTCTCGTGTGTTCGAACGTACACATGTGCCGCTGAGGAGACCAGCAAAGGGGTAAAAGAGAAAAAGGCAAGAGAGACAGAGCACGCAAACGTAGCGGCTTTCACTTTGATATCAAAGAGAATTCTGAGATGAAAGAGACTGGCACTGCTGAGACAGATAATACTGGTTTGAGTGGGCAAGGGAACTTGCCGGCCGGCCGGACGGACGGACGGACGGACAGACAGAAAGAGAGCGTCGCGGCGGTAGGAAAGTGGGACGAATAAAATATGAAGGATATTTTGCTCCGGGAAAACTCAAGACACATCGACACGCGCCTTCAATTTCATCTAACATGCTAACTAAATTAACCAACTCCCTGGTAGCAAAACCCGCAGGTCCAACACCGCCACCGGACTTAATCCTGAGCTAACTCCACTTACTATCCTCACAGCCTACCTCCCTATAATCAATCTTGATATTTATCCTTCCCTCTCCTTCTTCGTCTGCCCAGTGGTCGTATACCAGAACGATTCCCCAATGATTCATATACGCAATTATCATGTTCCTAAAAAATTCAGGTTCAACTGCAAACATTATATTTGAAGTTCTACTTCATGGTACTTGTCAGAGAGAATGAATACACCGACCCATTCAGAGGTCAATACATAAATACTTTCAATAAGATACGAATTCCTTCCGCCTTCTCACCATATGGTGACGTACCTCAGGACACACGAAAGACCATTAGCTCCGGAGAGTATACTTTCCTTAAATGCTTACATCTGTATAGCCTACTAAGGCTGGCATTAATTTTAAATGAATAATTATACAAATTCAGTGACCAATTTGCACAAATGCTGTTCTAAATTAAAAGTTTTGATAAGAACGTTTCGCATCTACTTTGCATGCTTCTGGTAAACGAAAATGTTTAATTTTACAACTCACCGACACATTTCTGTACACAACAAGCCACTGCTACAGGCTGAAACTGCCTAATGTTTGCAAGACAGTCACAACGACATCACGACTGTGATAATGAACATTCAAAAATGTATGACACGAAATTGGCAGACTTGATTCTGATTTTTCTCACATTTCGATAAAATATTTTATTTGTAATCGTCATTAAACGGAATGCTAAATACAGAAAGAGCGAGACAGCCAGATAAATGACACGTAAATAAACGCTGCATAATAGACGACAGCAAAACTCAAGGTCCTACTTTTAACAAAGCATTTATAATTATGTTTCGCGAAACAAGGAAATAATTTATCACAACCCCAACTTCACCATTATATCCTAGAAATCCAGTATACGAGGTGCGATCGGAAAGTTTCAAGACTGCGCGTATAAAAACCCGTACACTTATCTCAGGTATTAAATTCATCCATCACCCTCGAAGTAGTTCCCCTGGGAGTGAACACAACGATCCCAGCGCCGCTGCCAAGCCTGGAAGCATCCCTGGAAATCTTTCTTTGTTAGCCTGTCAAGCACCATCTGCGATTCTGCCTGAATCTCTTCTATCGTCTCAAATCTCCTTCCCTTTAGCTGAATTTTCATCTTTGGGAAGAGGAAGAAGTCACACGGAGCTAAGGAGGGTGCGGGATGACGGCCATGGTGTTTGAGGCGCTGGGATCGTTGTGTTCACTCCCAGGGGAACTACTTCGAGGGTGATGGATGAATTTAATACCTGAGATAAGTGTACGGGTTTTTATACGCGCAGTCTTGAAACTTTCCGATCGCACCTCGTAGGCTGGAATTCAATGGGACACAACGGCTGGTTAACGCTAAGTTAATTAATCGGATAAAAACTTTAAAACCAAATGTCAATAGCGATACTTGCCTAAAGAACAAAGGCAAAAACATGATTACATGGATGGCAAAATAATATAAACGAAGACGATAATATCCTTCGCAAATGGCTTGTGGAAATGACTGCAAACGACGGTAACAAATCAAAGTTATTTTCGCAATTAAGTTAAGAACTGATCGAAGACATAATTATCGCTACTATTTATTCAAGAATCGTGTGTCTTCCCGTCAGCCTAAGACCTTAATGATTAAAATATAACATAAAAATGGTATATCGGCGTGAAACTTTGAAATGCAAATATTCAGGGTGTCTGAAAACCATATTCTGGGGGGGGGGAGAGAGAGAGAGAGAGAGAGAGAGAGAGAGAGAGAGCTTGTGACCTACTAAGAGAAGAGGAGACTTGACCTATAATTTGAACTGTTTGCAAGTAGGGCGGAAAAGTGGAACGTCCAGTACGCAGTTTTCCCGTGGAAAATGAGGAATAAACACAGAGCGTCGGAAAACCTGAGGCAAATAAACCACTTGAGAGACGAAAGAATATATATGGTGGGTCTTCAAAAAGAATTTAAGTTTCCCAGAATTTGTAAACACGGTAATAAAACATCCAACTTCTACAAGAAGACAGGACATTTCTTGACCATAAGTGAAGAACGCACTTAGAAATATCTGATATTGCACTGCAGGTCTGTCCAACCTCTTTTTTGTGCGGGCAAATTCTGCAAAATTTGGTCTGTATGCGGGCAACATTAAGTTCCAATACATAAAATGTGAACTGTATACGTAAAATTATATATATATATATATATATATATATATACACTTTTATCTTCGTATTTTTCTATAATTATATACAATAAAAGTATACTGATGATAAATTAAGAAATTTGTGAAGAATGCAATTCACAACCTAGTCTAGAGCGTGTTTATTTTTAGCAAAGGTTTACAAAATTAATTATCAGTGTAATGCACGTCTCCACAATTAAAAAGCTCATACCCTTTCTAAAATATTATTGCATAGATTTTAACTTGGGTGCGATCTTTTGCAAAATAAGACAGACTGTAAGACCGGAAATGAAAATATCAGAAAGGAGCCGCTGCTGGTGCCTACACAAATACAAGTCGTTAACTAGAAAACATCCCCTTAACAATGCACGTTAGTAATCATCGACAGTTATTCTAATCCCGGCGAAGATATGATTTATGATAGGGTCACTTGGCATTATGGAAGAGGTGGTAAATTTTCTTTTATAGTTTACCAGGAAACGGGTGGTACTACTTCGGTGTTCTATCGCGCCTATCCCTGGGATAAGGTTAAAAGACATTTTCTTATTTCAAATGTGTCCGCGAGCTACAGGTTGGGCGGGCTTGTCTTAAACCAACAAAGTAAACAGACTGGCAGTTCACCGCATGCAAAGCCTCCATAACACCACAGGTTCGCAGTCAGTTTGGCAGTAAAACCCTTTCCTGATTTTTACCTTAATTTCTAATCATCCAGGTGTCTATTCCCAGGAGGGACAGAAACTGTTCTATTTGCCACTGTGTCAAGACATTCACAGGGACCCACCCACTCATCATTCACCCTTCTAAAGCAATTGAAACGTGAAAGTGATTGATTACCTTCTAGTGCAGAGGTTAATAATGTGTGGAGATTTACCTCCAGATTCACTCAGGGCTTATGGAGCGGTGTTTAAGCTCCTACAACCTCATATAACTCTGAATTTATGCCGGGATATCGAACCCTCGACTCATTCAACCGCCGAGACCCAAACCCGTGAAGTGATACCGAGCTTTCATACCAATTTGTGTTATGATTGGACCACTGGGCCTCCAAAGAGAGGGTCATGTCCCTTTCGAGAGCGGGAGGCTCCCACCCTAGGAGACGCCGCACTAGGCTAGTGGACCAAACCAATCTTTACGTTCCATTCCACAAAACGCACAGAGCAGAACAAAAATATCACACACGATCAATATGCAATTGACAGTCCTAAGAGTTTGGTAAGCAATTGTTAATGTATGCAAAAAAGCACCACACCTCCCTGACGACACGCGTATCGACTTGCACACAGATAAAGTACGATATTAATCGATACAGACCTGAATCCGGCAAATAAATAACTTCGAAATAAAAGGTCCTATGTATTGTACCTGACATATTCCTTAGGAGTATAATGAAGTGGAATGTAATGTGGGTAAACCCAGGGCCTGGCTGTCGGCACGTACTTATATGCATCCGTATTGCTTTTCTCCTGATATTGTCGTAGTAGTTTGCCTAAAACACGCACTTTTATCTGAGACCGAAGGAATTTAGAAAGTTTTCACTAAAAGCCTATGGACAATTTTTAAATGCCTTCCATAAAATGTTACTGTTGACCGTAGATTCGGGGTCTTTTCCAGGGGTAAAGCGAAGCCGGAGTGTGACGCTTACCACTCACCCCTAAATGGTGTCGAGGTTAAGATTGAGTAAGAGTTGTAAACCCCTCCCAACATGGCGTACCGCGATACTCACATTTTTCATAATATTAAGACCTAAATGACGAGAAAAGTTGACAGTCCAGTAAAGTCTACCGGAATATTATCGAGGCGATGATTGTCATTTTGAGTTATGATTTATCGCTCTTATTCTGCTGTGTTCTGATTATCGAGTTGAGTTGTAGCTTTGGCTGTGTGAGTGAGTTTGAAGATCATATTTTCACCTAATTTAATGTTTTTAGACTATTCACTGGGAGTTACTGCCTTATGCGCTAACCACTGTTCTGGTGTGATGATCGTTGCTTACATGATATCGGTATTATCATGCATTTCTGGTTCAAGCACATTAAGTGTGTGTTTGGTAATGATACACGAATAAGGACAAACAGAAACGAGAATAATGGACTCTAGATAGAGGTTAAAAAAAAATTTAAAAAAAATATTGATAGCGCCACGTGATTAACTTGACAATACAACTGAAGACATGGTTAGAATAAAGAAAACAGGAAGAAAAGGCCATGTGGCTAGAACAAGATACCGGAAATAGCATGAAAATTATAGATACACGAGTCGCAGAGAAGCAGGAAGATCACGAAGACGCCAGACGTGTGTCCCAAGGTCTGCACACCAAGACATAAAGATTAGAATAATTCTGTATTTCGACAAGACACGTACATGTACTAGTGTCAAGAGTAGACATACTCGTCCCGGGTTACCCACCCCGACCGAGCCTGAAAGTCACGTAACCAAGGCAATTCGAGCCAACCGCTTTATCACTTACGCTATGACTCAACTCGGCAATGAACACAGGGCCTATAATTTAAATCTCCTTGCAACACGGCGGTGATAACAGGGCAAGACAATTACGTCATGCATTAAAGACAGCTGACCCATTAGTTGCTGAGCACAAAAGTAGGAAGGAATGTGCTGTTGCTTCTACAAGGCGTCCAAGGGCTTATTTCCCTAATCTGAGGTGCAACCCCAGTACGGAAAACCACGAGAAGCCGAATTCAAGACAGCCCGGTATCCAGGCCGAGATCTGAACCCGTCACTTCAAGAATACGAAGGCAGGAGTGCCATCAACCCCACCGCGATTTTCAATAAATAAATTATGACTGACCGGGCCAAGAGTAATCCAAAGTTCTGTAAAAATATTATCACAGTACGAAGTCCAGCGAGATCAATACAGAGACAGTAAAAAAAACAACGCAGGCGATGGAAAAGCATGGACTAGAAGAGCTCACATTTCCAATAAGCATTCAAGTCGCCAGTCACACAAAAAGACAGAGCTCGTGTCTGCAGTAAGTTAGCATTCCTGTGACTGCCGAGGCATACAGCACGTGCTTTGTTCCAGCCAGCGAATCAACCTGCCACTCGAGAACTCTGACATATACATTACAACATTGATCATAATACTTCTTAAGCTACGTGAATTAAAGACTTGAACCACGCTTCTCCTGCATTAAAATACAGCCCTTAAAGTATTCAAAATAAACAGCAGTTCTTCTGTCCTGGCTCTCAACCAAAGACTGAGGGGTACAGTCACCTTTCTTAACCAATTCGCTGGACGTCGGATTATAAATAAGAATAATTTATAGTATAAACTTATTGTTACGATCAGACAAATGTATTCTAACCACACAAAATACATCGGCGGGCCACGGGTTGATGACCTATGATCTAGAATCATAGTAAAAGAGCTCATCACTAATAAGATGGAAAAAAGTCTATAAACACGACCCTGAACCAGTTCCATCTAACTCCCATCGTGACGAACGACTATTCACATCCATACACCTCCTGCAACTGGAAGTTTGCCCAACAACATTTTGTATGCATTCCTCGCCTCTAACTCCCAAGACGAATTCCACAACAACACGTTCAAATATGCCACGATCGTCTCCTTCACAATCCTCCCGCCACAGATCACGTTAAACGCAAAATAATATCTCAAATCCAAAACAAGCATGTCTCACCACCATTTTCTAGAATACAATGGACCGATAACAAGTATTTAATATGCTACATCAAATTACAGGTCTAGACGTTATAAGACGTTCAGTAGCCTAAGAAACAACTGATCAACCAATTTCAGGAGTTAAAATCTCGGCTGGCAACTCTCACGGAGAAAGGGGGAGATCATTCATATCTGTGGTAGAAAGAAGGCCCATAATTGGATGAAGTAGTCAATTTCTGCCCCTCAGACCTAGAAATTAGAAGTGACAGCAATTAGACAAATCCATGTCAAAGGTATAATTACAAAAGATTAAACATTCTAAGGTTATGCTGTTGGCTAACGTGACAGTAACTTAAATTACGTAATAATCATGGCAACAAGTCATGACGTTTCCTTCCACGATTCACGAATTCACCAGACGACCATTCTGGCGACACACTGGTATCGGACAAAGAAGCCGAGATAAATAGTCTGTTCTTCGGTGCATTACCGACCGTCACTGGCCTTACTGTCACACCGGTGAATGCGCCTATTAGATTCACCACGTCTGATATTCCTTCCTACGCCCGCATGAAACCGCCATTTTCATGACATCTGATACTGGAAAGCTTACCGACGCGTTCCAGATGCCGTACATATCGGACAACAACTGGCTGAATTTTTATTCGACCGAAAAGTTTTGTTGTCGAAATCTGGTACTTATACAGAAAGAAAAAAGAAACACGTTTTGCGTTCCATTCACTTGTTCAGCAAGTATAATGGTTTTCGAGAAACTTAAAAGAGATGTATTCGGTTTGCAATTTCAAAACTCAGTAACCGTTCGATTAAATCTGATCAAATTTTATAATGGCCATCCTTGTTCGTCTGACCCAACTGTTTTACGATGCTTACAAGAAAGCATCGAAAGTCAGAATTAAAAAACTGACAATCCAGAGGCGATAACAGATCGAAAGCGACATGGTTCTTACGCCAAACTTTTTAAGATTATATAGGATTTGAGACTTTCGCGGCGAGTACAACCAATAAAATCTTCTCGGGCAATCAGCCGCGTCAACTGGTTACCGTACTAAACCGACGTTTCGGGAACCTGTCCCCATAATTGCTCTGATGTAACCGGATACCTTGGTCACATCAGAACCCTGATGATGGTTACAGAGTTGGTTCCCGAAACGTCGGTTTAGTAAGGTAGCCAGTTGACGCGGCAGATCGCCAGAGACGATTTTATTGTTTTTAAGATTAGGTTGAAATTTAGTGTGACGTCTTTGACCTGTTCCCTTTCAAAGACGACGAGGAGGAGAATTACCCCTACCTCCCCGCCAAAAAAATTAAACAAAACAAACAATGAAACAGCCACATAAAAACGTCGTCGTAACCAGTGTCGCATTTCGTACAAATATAAAAACGCATGACAGGGAGGAAAATAGGAGGGGGAGGGGGGTGACAAGCACACTGGAGATACCAACGAAAGGGTTCGCGAATAATTTTCTATGCCGTAGAAATCGATATAAAACGAGGTCCTAAGAGAAACGAAGGGAGAAAGAACAGAAAAAAGCAGATTAAGGGATGACAAAAATAAACGGGAGTGTTCATCAATCTTCAATAAGAGTCTGGCATCGGTCGACTGCACAGCGTTCGGCAATTAAAGTTACCAGTTCCCACCACCGCTTCCGTCGGCCAACAGCGCGCTGTAAAATCCGACAGCCTATTTTAATCTCCGAAGCTCCATACATAAACGTCCCCTTCATGATTTGTCACGATATCCCAGTTTTCCTGTCACTACAGAATCCTGAAAGGCTGACACGTGGTGCCCAACTCCACAGAGCAGTCGCTTACTGTTTAAATTGATATTGGCGAATTTAGTTAAATCCTCCGCCTCCTATGCAACCATGAGGTTCACTTTCATAATCGTACGATCCCGCCAGTGACCCCTATCCTGAGACAAATCCATTCCACATCCCCATTTCTGTAAGACCTATTTTAATATCTACTATTATACCTTCCAAGACGTGTGTATACATTCTTAAATCTCCAAGGATACATGTATTTATCTCCCCCATGCGTTATACAACAAAACCATCTCTCACTCCTTGGTTTGGTAACTTCCAATAATAATTGGTGAAAAGTACAAATTATTAAATTTCGCATTACGTAGTTTTCTCCAGCCTCCTGTAACGTCCTTACCCTTAGAACCGAATATTCTCCTCGGCACTCCATCCTCAAACTCTCTCTAAAGTGTGTTCTTCCCTCAGGTGGTAAAATTAATTTCCACGTCCATACAAAACAACAGGTAACAATACAGATCTACAGACTTTAATTTTTACGTTTTCTGATATGCGATGGGAAGAAAAGACATTTTGAACAGGATGTAGCGAGCATTTATCGAATTTAACGTTCTCGTAATTAACTCGTGGATGAGGTGACAACAGCTATTTCAAAACGAAGTTCACGAAACTATTTGGAGCAAACAGAAATGAAGTGGGTAGCTAATGGGGAACAATGCATAAAGAGAAACTTCGTGATTTGTAACGTTCTCTTGGTAGGACATTAAAGGGCATGAAACCAAGATTCTGCAGGGATGGACACGAGCTCAAACGGGAAAAAAGGAAATAATTACGTTGGCAGAGAACATCGAGGAGAAAAGTGGACAACAGTGAAACATCTTACCGGTATACAGTTGAAGGGTACAATGCAGAGAGAAATGGTTCTGGATCGTGTAGTGTTGGTCGACGATTTGGTCTTACCATTCAGGGCGATCCTTCACCTTCATGCCCCCGTGCACTTTGGTATTAGGCACAATGGTATATTCAACGAATATTACATCACATAAGAACGAGCTTTCATTGCATAGGACACGTGTCGAACGAGATTGGAAGATAATTCGAACCACGTGGAATACAAACGCCCATTCGACAAAATAGACGCATATTCAGCAAAGATGAAGGTCTATAAAATGTTGTAAACGTTAAAAACAAACCCACTTACAACACCCACGGCCAGAAACGGTAATTCTTCAAAGGAATTTTAGGTCAGACTTCCATATTCTTCATATTTTAAGATGTTCGTATTTAATCGACAAAATACTGACGGACTCCACACTTACCTAAAATTTCATATAATAAATCATAACGCCTTACAAACTAATAACGCAGCCACACACATAAACATATAATCATAAATTCAACAGTGGTTTTCTGTATGAGACACCACCTGATGATGAACTAAGAGTCGAAACATGTAGTGGGTTCCAGGATATACAATCGTGCAGTGTTCCTCAACATTCTCGGTGCCTCGAAACCCCTTCCCAAAATTATCATTACGTTGTGATTACAGATAACACAAAGGAGCTAAAATATAAATAAGTGGCAGTTTTATAGTCACACTTTTAATCCAGTATGGAAATAAAAAGTGTTATGAAACTAAGCTTGAAATTTGCATCCATACAGAGCAGAATTTGCTGAACTATCGGATCCCTTAGTTAGAACCCGAGGACTCCAGGTTGAGAACTACCACACTAGTGTACACACACGTTGTGCTGGCAGCACTGATTCATGTCAGTCATTACAACAGGATGCAGAAGCTTTTGACAATTATCAAGGAATTCGGTTAGAAAAACTGTAGAAAGAGACGACAAAGCTACATCAGAATTACCAGCAGTGCGGTCCAGATTCGAACTGGATACCTCCAGAATAAAAGATTATATCGTTAAGGCCAAAACGACACGTAAATCATATATGATGTTTTGGTGCGGACTGTACCTAATAGAAGCATGAAAATGATGAACGGGGTACGCGTTCGCTATGCACGCTACAATATGGATCACTGCAGTGATCATTAACCGAGATTTGGATCTCGATTTACACACATTCCCTGTTGCTTGGTGCGTAATCCCGTGATTGGACAACAACAGATCAATGAAATGAGGGGGGTCTACGTATGGCTGTAGGCCTCCAGCGAGGCTTGATTCCAACTATCTGAATTTAAGACACATCTTATGGCAATACTTGGCAATCTGTATCACCTTTGAAGATATCCGTCTTCTGGGTTGTTGCGCTGTGTAGTCTGGTCGATGTTTACCAACGTTTCAGAGGTCATACTGCCTCCGTCATCAGGGCGATGAATACGGAAATCTTCATCGCCCTGATGACGGAGGCAGTATGACCTCTGAAACGTTGGTAAACATCGACCAGACTACACAGCGCAACAACCCAGAAGACGGAAATCTTCATACTCATCGCCCTGATGACGGAGGCAGTATGACCTCTGAAACGTTGGTAAACATCGACCAGACTACACAGCGCAACCCAGAAGACAGAAATCTTCATCGGCCTGATGACGGAGGCAGTATGACCTCTGAAACGTTGGTAAACATCGACCAGACTACACAGCGCAACAACCCAGAAGACTGAAATCTTCATACTCACCGCTGTGAGAACCTCAAGTCTTACATGTATCACCTTTGGTAGGCCTACGGTTTAGAGTTAGGGCAATGATTCATCACACACAATTAAATCTCACTCCTTACAAATTTTTGTTTGCGAAAATGTTATTTCTATGCCAACGTCGGGATCGTAACTTCAACTTTAACACAACACCCACGGAAGAAAAAAGATTTGATTTACGACGAGGTTTCCAGAAACATCGTAACAGCGGATATGGAATATACAAGACCGGTCCCTGGTACAGAATTAACCTCAGATCATGTTATATGGGTGCTTGATGAGCCGACTGACACACACTTAAAGATTCCATCCTTCGTGCTCGGTAAGACTGAGTAAAAGTACGAACATCATGTGACTTGAGTTCTTCTTGCCAAGCATGAAAAGTTACGACTCACCATATCACCAAGTGAGGAAATCCGGATAATATTCTTTACTGGCGAACACGAAAGCACTTCGAAGAATATGGCCGTGGACTACTTCAAGAAGCCGTCCTCCAAAACTGGAGTGAGGGAGACTGAAGAAAAACGCAAACAGCAGACCCGGCAACCAAAAGGCTACCCGAACGAAGTGCCTGACAAATACCAAGAACTTTACCATTCGGTAAAAATTCAAAAAGTAAAACTGTCCCACTATGCCATGTAGGCGCTTGGGTGGAGAGGTCGCATTGCTCCTACGCGTTCCTAACCGCGGCACTAGATGGGGGGGGGGGGGGGGGAGCAGTCCGGTACCTCCCACCACACGACGTAATAAAAAAACCTCACGGTCAAGGCTGTCTTCTGGGATGTTGTGAAATGCATTCTCGTAGAAACTGACCACCGACGTTTCGAAGGTGTTTACTGCCTCCTTCATCAGGGCATCACAGTTCGTTATTCGTTGCGGTTTCCCTGGTTTTGATCACTCTGTGTCTCCTTCACTACAGCGCCCCCCCCCCCCACTCTAGAAACACAGACCTTTCGTTGTCATGAAACGAAGGGTATGCACGAATTTCATGGGGTTACCTTGTACTTCGCGAGAGAATAACTACAGTATGTGTCTAACCGTTTCGCTTACGCGAAATTTTCTATGAGAAAAACGAAGAATTCCTCTTCCTCGTGTGCTGATGCTGGCATGATGCGGGAGTAAGATTTTGTTGAGAAAACAAAATTCTCTGTATTATAAACACGAGTCCTGCAAGTGACAAGAGCAGAGAGAGGCTACTCGTCCCACCCCGGGCCCCTGTTGAAACAATTCTGTCAGTTTCAATGAGGTGCAGTGAAAGGGCCGGAGGGCTGGCGGTTTGTACCTCAAACTGAACCCCGTTTACATCCCAGCAGGCAAGGCCAGACAATATCAGGTGGTCCTGACAGCATCCCGATTACCTCTGGCTGGGAAATCTTTCCTCCTCTGCGCGCAAAGTACCGTCTGCCCCGCGCAAGAAACGTGTAGCTTCGGCCAGAGGAACACTTCACTGCCAAACAGCACAATTTTCTTTCTTTCCATCATTTGGACTACAGTTAAGGGAGCACCAACACCTACATCATTAAATGGTTAGGCTGACAGCCCGTCAACAATACGTTTTTATTGCAGTTTCAATGTTTATTATAAATCCACTATGTGTTTCGATCTCACTTGGTCGTCTTCAGGTAGTTCTCTTTTAAGTGTTCGAAGCTAATTTCTACCAAACGAAACGGTTACGCGGCTCCAGTCCATTACATAGTTAAGTCAGCAACAGAAAATATTCATACAACAGTCTTATGTATTTAGTTTCGGGCACTTAAAGTAAACCACCTGAAGATAACCAATTAAGGTCGAAATATGTAGTGGATTCTTAATAAACGTTGAAACTACTATATAATTCAAAATTGTTGCGTAGACGGACTGTCAACTTAACGATCAACACATAACACGCATCCCGTGAAAGTACATGATTAAATAATCACATGGCTGTCTACTTAAGACAATTAATTAGCCAAGTAATCACCCAAGTAGTTACTAATGTAACCAATTAAACAGTTAAATGGCAACCTAACCAATACTATGCACAAATAGTTACGCGCTAACTGGTAATATTACAAACAGATTCAATTACTAGCTAGTTACACATCTTGAAAAATACCTAACCAATTATCCACCTATATAACTAACCACTAGTTACCTAACAAAGTAAATGGTTACCTAAGAAACTACAAAAGAAATTAAATATATACTTCACCGCCTAATTAGCAGACTGACTCACCCACTACTAACCTAGAGACGTGATCCATCGTTTAGAAATATTGACCATACGCTCTGAAAACTTTTCGAGCGTTTAATCATGTCAGTAAAAATTGACTTTCATTGCCAATCGCTTGCTACACGCAAGTCGATCGCCGCCTAACATCACAAGCATATCTATCAAACCACAAACGCGTACTAATACAAGACGTTGGTGTACTCACTTATATAAATCAGCACGTAAACGGCTAGGAACACAGTCAACTAATTAGTTACCAAAATAATTAGCTGTGGTAATTTACCAGCTACTTAACTGCCTCAGTAAATAGATACCTAGGTGACTAATTACCACAGCCTCTTGAGATGCCGATCAGGAGATGCCTTGACGTAACTGAACATAAAGATTCATCAAAGTAGAACAAATGTCTGTCATATGAATGTCTCCTGAGACAGGTTAATTCAACCAATATCTGCACGTACTAGCACCACATTTGCAACGCTGCCTCGTCCCAGAAACTTCAATAAAGGAATTATTTCTTAGCGGTATTTTCCCACAATTCGTATGCATGCTACAGATCATTCACGTACACACAGAGGCATAAGTAACTCTCTCCTATGTTAGGTTACTTCACACCTCTTTTGTCCGAAAATTCTCTTTGGGATTTATTTTTGGAATGCTCAGTGTCATGATCGATGTATCCCTAAGAAACAACATTAAGTACTGACGCAGAAAATAAATTACTTGTAAACGCTAACAGTATGGTAAAAGTTCTAGAGATTAAAAGCATCTATTACCAAAGCCATTATTATTATTTCCAAAATGTATTGTTTTTATGTCACCACGAAGCTATATTGCCAAATACAATTTTAAGTCTCAGATAATTTATAACAAACAGCCATAACCGACTCTGATTTAGTTCATACAAATTTGGTTTTTAACTAACTACATTTACTTCTAGGTCAATTTCATTGGTAGTCTAATAAATTAGAATCATAAAAATGATCTGACTTCGATCATTCAGTTCCAAGAATTCTTGATATATTTTGACTCTCCTGATAACATAAAAGTCCACTAGACAACAACCACGAGTAAAGGCAGCGGATGGATACATTTGAATTTATGAAGAGGTATCGACTGCGAATGTGGTAACAACAAGAAATGGAGATTTCTGTCTTCTGGGTTGTTGATCAATCGCCCTGATGACGGTGGCAGTATGACCTCTGAAACGTTGGTTAACATCGACCAGACTACACAGCGCAACAACCCAGAAGACAGAAATCTTCATACTCATCGCCCTGATGACGGAGGCAGCATGACCTCTGAAACGTTGGTTACATCGACCAGACTACACAGCGCAACAACCCAGAAGACAGAAATCTTCATACTCATCGCCCTGATGACGGAGGCAGTATGACCTCTGAAACGTTGGTAAACATCGACCAGGCTACACAGCGCAACAACCCAGAAGACAGAAATCTTCATACTCATCGCCCTGATGATGGAGGCAGTATGACCTCTAAAACGTTGGTGGACATCTACCAGACTACACGACGTAACAATCCAGAAGACAGAAATCTTCATACTCATCGCCCTGATGACGGAGGCAGCATGACCTCTGAAACGTTTGTTAACATCGACCAAACTACACAGCGCAACAACCCAGAAGACAGAAATCTTCATACTCATCGCCCTGATGACGGAGGCAGCATGACCTCTGAAACGTTTGTTAACATCGACCAAACTACACAGCGCAACAACCCAGAAGACAGAAATCTTCATACTCATCGCCCTGATTACGGAGGCAGTATGACCTCTGAAACGTTGGTTAACATCGACCAGACTACACAGCGCAACAACCCAGAAGACAGAAATCTTCATACTCATCGCTGTGAAAACCTCAAATCTGACATAACAAGAAATGGCTTGAACAGGTGAAGAATTACCAAGTATTTTAAGTACGATTCTGTTCAATTGGCTAGCAAGCAAGCCCGGAAATGCGATCCTTTAACAAATTACAGCGCGACTATTTTACTTTCATCCCAACACGCACACAGTTAAGTGCGTGCATTTGATATCGAAGTGTCAGCTTACAAAAAACTAGCGAGCGAAATGTGAAAACCACCCTGTCCTTTCTTCCCTTCCTCAATACAACCCCTTAACATTCCACACCCCTTTCTTTATACAAAAAAAGCAAGAGAAAAAGGTGGAGATTGTAGAGTGTGCGTGTTGTCATGGAGACGCGCTCCCCTCACCCCAGGTTCGATCCCTGCTTCGCGCAAGAGCACGAGAGACCACCTCCAAGCCACGTTTCATCCCCGGCCACTGCACTGCAGCCATGTTGCTCTCGGATGCTGTTGTCAGGGGCAACGGCTGGGGGAAGGGGAAAATGGGAAATGGTGGAAACATGAAAGAGACCAAGTTAGTTTCCTTATTTAACACAAAAACACTAAAACCAGCTGTTTACCCCGACCTGAGCGTCGTCAATGCTTTCTTTGTAAATTCAACACGATAAACAGATATCTGTTGGGCCCCTCACATATGAACTCCACCTACTCATATAATCCAACGACTTATATTTATAACACGCCCCATTCCTGCTTCTGGGTAAAACAAGAATATAAAGGCACACCTCAGTCCCGTGCTCGCATTTCCAAAACGTATTATTTGCTTTTCAGTAAAACCTCACTAATTCGTACTAATGGCGAGCATTAGTGAAATCATTCATCATCATTATGTGCAAAAATGTTTCCAAGTCTTCGCTCATAGAAACGTGCAAATTTATTCTTAACCTAGAAATATATGTTTACTTGGATGGCATCAGGATATAAATACGACGTAAAGAATAAAAATTAAAATGTTTATATTCAACAGTTTTAGAGAAAAAATTTTATTTTAAAAATATAATATAAACACATACAAAGGAAGGCAGTGTGAATTACAGACGAAAAGAATTTGCCATATTTCGCTGCACTAAGGAGTTCTCAACCTTTTCCGGATATGATGTCTCATTCTTACGCATTCGTGGGCCACAAGGCTACAAATGAGGACAATTTATTGAAGAAAAAAACGTTATGGTAACTTATTAAAAATGCTGCTAAATTAGCTTTGCTATTGCCAAAACTTCATTTAACAAACACAGTTATTAGTGTGGCCAATTACATCACATTCAGAAATAAATTTTCCTTCTGGGTTGCAGCGCCGTGAAGTATGCTACAAGTTCTCAGACGCCCTGATGATAAAAGCAGCACGTATCCTTGAAACGTCGGTAAACGTATACCACACTACACGGAGCTACAACCCAGAAAACAGCCATCTTCATATTCCCAGCCGAGAGAATCTCAAATTTGACTCGGGTTTCCCTTTGTTTAGTTAAATATTCACCATAAATAAGAACATTTCAAATAAAAGTTCATCACATTTCATAGAATAAATAGCCATTATTTCCCTACACACAATAATAAATATATCTATGTAATGGGCACGCGTTATGTTTTCTCTGAGAGAGGAATTTAATTTCAACATATTACTGGCATAAATTTGGTGCCTCAAAATGTTAGTCGCTACTCACTTACTCCTTACAACAGAATATTTAGTAAAAAAAAACAGTAAAGCAATATATTACGTGCACAATGATAAAGTCATTGTAGTTTAGTGTCACTGCGATAGTGACTGCTGATTGGTTGTGATACCTGAGGTGCACAATTTCGCAACTAGTTACCTTCGTGCGTTCACTGCAAATTATATTCCCCGCCTGTCAGTCGCCTTATTTACATTCATTCCACAGACATCGGACGAAAGAGTTATAGATCAGGCACCTTGGTGCCCTCGGACCAGTTCTGGTCTGTCCGCGGAGACAGTGGTACACTCTTGATGTTCTCTGGGATATCCCAGAGAACATTTAAACATCCATAACGGGTGAAGATTACCGTCTTCTGGGTTATTGCGCCGTGTAATATGGTAGATTTCCACCAACATTTCAGAGGTCATACTGCCTCCGTCATCAGATCGAAACCAATCCCTTTCAAATGCTGATAGTCGCTCAGCTGGTCAGAGTATTCCCTGTCCTTTACATAACTCATAACTTCTTTATACTCTCTTGAATAAACCGCCAACCGACCCAATCTTCAGATGATTTCAATCCACACATTCACACCAGTTTCTTAAACACAAAATTTAATCCTTACCTCACACCTATCCCTTTATCTCCCTACTGATCTCTTCCATTAAATTCCGATTAAAATCGTGAATGCATTTCTCATACATTCTGCATGCCCCGCCCATCTCATACTTCTTAATTTGTTCACACGAATAATGAGAACAGATTAGTAAATATGATTTAAACATGTAATTTTCTCCATGCTCCTGATACTTCGTCTCTCTTAGGCCCAAATACTTCCCTTAGCACTAATCTAATACTTATCAGAAGCTCAAATATAATATTGTCATGTCTACAAAAAATATAGGAAACTATAAAAAAAAACGTTCATTAAAATAATGACACATTAAGATTCATAACATTAATAAAATGTTTCTATATGAAGTAATTTAATTAATACGAGGCGCGTCCTCAAAGTAAGTTTCCCACTCGTCCCACAGCTAGCAAACCTTATATTGCGCGAAGCGACTGTGCGTACGTGATAGAGCAATGACGTAGCATGGCGCATGCACTAACGGTACTTCCCGCGTTCTCACATTAGCATCGTTGCAGCTGTTGAAGATGGAGGTTCTTATTCCAGCTCCCGCCGACTGTGAAGTGCGGTCAGTGATAACGCTAGGCCGCACACGGCTCGACGGACAGCAAGTCTCCTGCAGGAGTTCAGCTGGGAGGTTTTTAATCATTCACCCTACAGCCCGGACCTCGCTCCCAGTGATTTCCATCTTTTCCTACACCTCAAGAAATTCCTGTCCGGTCAGCGTCAGCGTTTTGAGAATGACAGAGAGGCGGAGATGGTTGTCACACAGTGGTTCCAATCCCAGGCGGCAGACTTCTACGACACAGGTATTCAAAAGTTGGTCCCACGGAATGACAAATGTCTCAATTCCGGTGGCGAATATGTTGAAAAATAGCTGGACACTTGCTGTATCTGTTGCAATAAATATTTCCATGAAATTGTGTTTTGTTTCTGTAAACGGCCCCAGGGAAACTTACTTTGAGGACGCGCCTCGTATCTGAAAAATAGTACTCCCATCCTCAGACTGGTATCTGTACCGTTATCGTTAACTTGTATCCTCCTTGAATAAACGAAGGGAGACAAAATGCAGGAATCACGTGGAAAACTCAACCTTCCCTTCAGCTCCGTCAGAGGTTCACCTGATTGTACATAAATTTGTGCTTCACACTGCGGTATTTAAACGTGTGCCCTCAATGAAAAGGGTCGAATCACAATATAAAGTCGATGTAAATCAATGGTGCACATCTACACGGACCATTAATGAAAACTTAAAAAGAGGAACACAAAAACCCTGTGTGTAATCAAAATTCCGATTATATGATGAGAGGCAAGTATTAATAAAACCACAAAATATAATGGGCTATTATTTTGGCTTCAATCACACTCAACTTCATATGTATGGATTAACGGGATAACACTGCATTATTTTATGCAGAAAGGATTTGTTGCCTCATTGGAACTGTTTTGACAAGCGATTAGGCAACTGTGATACATCGGACCACTGAAATCACGTGCAGACAAACAGATTGCGCTTCATAATTTCAGAAGTCACGTGACCTTTATTAATTCGAATCAGTTAACAAATTTACGACAGAAAAAGGTTCCTCAGTTAACAGCGGTATACGCTTGTATAAAGTTCTGCATATTAAACTTTGGGTTGGGGGGGGGGGGGGGGGGGGTGTCTAGTCTAACTTCTGAAACTGTGACACGGTTCAGATATTTGGAAATAGAAGTAACATGCCAAAAGCGAATTGTCGGAGAAATTAAATACAGATTACATGAGCGAAATTCTTGATACCACTTACATCACGTCTCTTATTAAATAAATGAAGAATTTTACGAGACGAAATTTTTAATTCACAATTTGCCCGACAAGTATAAAAGTTCATAGTTTGTTCATAAACCGCGTTTAGTAGTTTAAATCATTCGCGATTACTTAATTTTTAAACATTTTGTTTTTCGCAAAAGTCCGTCTTCGGAAACAAAACAAAAAAAAACATTTCTGTCGCCTACAATTAAATTTTCCGCCGCAGGGTAACAGCAAGCGATGCTTCGACCATTTCCTTTTGAATCCTTCCAAACTGGTAATTCACAATGCCCATTTCATTCCACACTACATAATCAACGCAGCATAGAAAACTTTTCGATAAAACACAGCGAGAATAACTCCACGAAGCATAATCCTACTTTACGACGCTACTAACCGCTCAGCTAGTCTAAAAATCCTTTGCTTTTTTAAGGAACCCAAAGATTCATATCGTTTCAATGAAATGGGCGGATTCCTCGGCGACATGAATCTGGTCCATACCTTAACCATACTTCTCCACTTTAGTAGCAAACTCCCATCGTTTTCGCATCTGCTGTATAGAGAGGCTCAACATAAGATAAAACAGGTGTGACAAATTATCGACCAGTTAAAAATATAACATATATATTTATTTTGTACAGTCTATACACAAACGTTTGAAGTTTATTGGTGTTGTAAAAATTATATAATATTAAAACATTTTGTTGTGTAAAATATTATATTAGCGCTCTTAATCGTAAATACGATTTTACATTATATTTTTTTTAGCGTTTTTATTAAAACGACATGTTTCGACGGGTAATACCGTCGTCTTCAGGTTTTTATAAATTTAAAATATTTTAAAAACTATTAGATATTTGATGCAATATATTATAATTATCCGTAGTTCTGTTTGTAGCTTTCCATTTTCATGGTAAGTTGCTTATTGTGGTCAGACGTTATATTTATCAAGAGATGTTGTGTAGAGTAACGTGCGTCTGACAAACATGACGCATATAAGATACAAATTAAAAATATAACAGTTTAAAGGGCATATGCATATTGTAAAATTCTCGTGGACACCCCAAAACAGTTCCGAGTGCATCAATGAAGGGCCCGCGGGCACACGGTTGGCGACTCCTGGTCTACACGACTTCACAGGTGATCTTCGTGGGACGATCTAACGGCTACTGTATCACGTCCCTTTCAAAATAGAGACTGGTCCAATATCGTATTTGTGCTACCACTGAACCCCTACAATAAAACAACTTATAACTAATATCCCTTATCAACACAACAAAACTATAATGCCTCTATCTGGTCACAAAAGGGATGCTAATTTTAGCTGTAAGCACTATAGGGGTAGAAAGGGGTTAAGGATATTTTAAGAGCTGAATGGCAGTCACGGTGCATTAGATGCCAATAGGGCTCTAATGTAGCCGCTCTGTTATTAGCTAAGCCCCGCCCTATGACGGGGAGTAAATGTCTCCATTATCATCCCATATCTCACACAACGCCCCGTCCATTATAACCCCTGCCCTAGTATCACCCCAGCCATTATTACCGGACGAACAGTATTCACATTGCTAATTGTATTATGGAATGCATTCATATATATACAGAAGCAGACTTAAAACACACGTTAGCTCTCTCGAAGATCAAGATCTGTAGATTTTAAGCACGAGAATTGTCATTAGGAAACGTGCTATTCTACGAATAACAAATGTCAAGGAAGTCTTTCTCGAGAAGGGGATAATCACATCAGCTACGTCAAAATTTACCGCCACTAAGCCTAGACATTCGACGAAGATGAATATGAAATAGTAATAATAATAAGAAAAAATTAATAATAACAAACCATCATATAAACACCACGGAAAAATATTAATATTTTGATCGATGTCCATGTTGTTTTCAATTTCTAAAAAAACATTACCAGAAGAAAAGCCAAAAACTTGTGTTGCAAGACATGAAGATCTTACAATGAACGGCGTTGGTGTAAGTCCACAAGAGACGGTGTTAGCAGACACCAAATTTCAAAACAAATTGGCAAGAGTTGGGTGTTTTCCCAGCGACATATCATCCCGCCCATTTTCACGAAACCCTTCAATTAATAATTATTTAACAATGTCCATATTCTAACCACGGAGTGGACGAACAGATGGACACACACATCTGGTCACCTACATCCAGTTAAAATATAAACAGAACTGCTTTATGGCGAAACACGCTCTCGACAACGCTTTGCCATTACAGTGAACTCTGTAGAAATATGTCCAGACGTCAGTTGGACCCCAGGAATTGACGGTTTTGAAGGTACTAACTCTCTTAAGAGAAGAGAGAGAGAAAAAGAGGAAATTGGTGGGGGAGAAGTGAGAGACACTTCGATATCTGGGGGGGATAAAGAGCATCTTATAGCTAGAAGGTCCCCAGGCAATGCCCGCTCGTCCTTCTGATAAGGATAAAGTAAGAGTGAAGGCGTTAGTGTGATGATTGGCATAAAAGACGGAATTTTGAAATTTTGTATTAGAGAAAGCTGAGACTATTAATTTGGAAGTTTAATACATAATTTAGAAGTTCCTACTGAGGGGAGGGGGGTAAATTTTGACGGCGTTAAGGGGTGGTAAATTTTGATTAATTTAAATCGGGAGGGCTGCATGAGAAGCTTGCAGTGGCAACTTCGAACTTGGGAACCATCTCAGCATTTGCTTGAAGACAGAGGAAACCCCAGGAAAACCTGTGTCGAGATGGCCACTCTCTTAAGCCTATTCAAACAATTCTTAAAATATCCTGCTCCTACTTCAAAGAAAACACATCGCCTCTCCACAAATTACTCACCCCTGTTCAGGAAAATAATCGCCGATAACCGACAAATACACTGTATGAGCAAACTTCTGAGTTGCTAAATGTTAAGCAAGAGATGTATACATAGCAACAACTGTGTTTGGAGATGGTTTAGCGCTGGCTTAAAAATATCTGACACTGGAAATAGGTTGAGTAGAGAGGACAGACGGGGGTTCACAGCTGTAAAGAAAAGGTTAACAGAAACTGCGTATAGATTCCAACAAAATTTAGTTAGACCACTTAAGCAGGTATGAGCCGGGATAGCTCAGGCAGTATAGTGACTAGCTACGGGTTGGGCGACCGGGGTTCGATCCCCGACGGGGGCAGAGGATTTTTCCTCTAGCCTCTGCCCACCCAGCCTCCTCTACAATGGGTACCGGGGTCCTTTCCCGGGGGTAAGGCCGGCCGGGGCGTGATGCTGACCACTCACCCCCATCTAGTGCCGAGGTCAAGGAAGAGAGGAGCTATACCTCCACTCACCCCAAGCGCCTACATGGCGTATAGTGGGACAAACTTTACTTTTACTAATGCAGGTACCTGGAACATTACTTACTCGCGTGAGCGAACTGCCCGAAGTGGTTAACATACTGGTAGCTCGAACTGCCAATGCACCAACACACACTAAGCAGTAATGTTTATCTGGCAATGACCAATCGCACTGAGACTCCCCTCTTTTCACTGCCCAAAGAGTTTTTGAGTTTCTCAATAACGGGAGCAAAGCAAGGTTCACAGGGTGTATAAAAACGCAAGCCTTTGATCTGATCATCAACGCCTTTCACAGATCTGCTTGTGCGACGTGAAAAAACACAGACACGGCTGGCATCCGTTTCTTATCTAAACACAGCCACAAAGGTTTGTATTGTTGTATTTGCACTTTTCAAACAAAAACAAACACACACATACACAAGAGTTTCATACAACAGTTGTACGAATTACAATTCGCTGTTTTTTTTTTGTTTACATATCAGCAAATATATCACCGCCACCATTAACTTTTTCTGCAGCCTTCGACACTTGACTTGATCCTCTCTCAAAAGACACGGTCGACTGCGATGCTTTGAATAGGCCAAACTCATTACGACACGCGCAATGGACCAAGGTTTCGGATCTATACTCTTCTATCAATCTGTTCCTCGGTGTCCAAGATCTCTCAGCCTAAAAGGTTTGTATTCTAATGCCTGTTTTGGTGGCTATGTTCAGTCTTCATTCCAGTTCGTATTAATTTTCCTGTTAATACTTTTTTTTAGGTTATTACATTCTGTCGGTGATCTATCTCTTTTTAAACACAATAATAAATGTCACAGAACCTTCATCTGAGTTGCATCCCTTTCTTTAAACCCCAGCGGCAACTATACGTACCACATTCCTTAATAAACAACATTTAATCAGTTACCTGAATGTATTTATGATTTCGTATGATTCTCAAAATAAAGTGTAGCAATCAAACGATCTTAGTAATAGAGACGCATTGCATTGCGTTTGCTTTGCGGTACGGACTGAATTAATAAATATTTTGACGAGGTTCGGCTTCAAGAGTTCAATATATTCAGGATCCACGATCTCTTTTCAAAATAGCTAACTTTGTCTATTATACTCTTTATTTAATTCGTTTAGCAAAATTAATTGTAATTACTATCCTTAAGACAATTTTATTTTCAAACGAATGTTATGAAAATCAAAATTAATATTATACTGCAAAACTTTACTCCAAAACTCCTTCTGTAGTTTACGATGAGGTTTATATAAACAGGCTTACTTAATTTCTGATACGTGTTCGACATTATAACATTTCTACACTTCGAATTTTACTGCCGTACTCTCTCACAGAATAATTTTCGACAGTGGAAATTTTCATCTTAAATGTAACGATGTTTGATTAGCATGCCATGTATGTTTAAACATCAGACCTATCATTTGCATATACACTCTTAGTATGCGTTTTTAAGTTAGGTTTCGGCTCGATTTGATGTGTAAACTGTTGTATATCAAAGACACATTTTCACAAGCGGTCAATGCCAGGGATAATCAAACATTTCATACATATAATGAGCAGATTATCTCTGGCATGGTTCATGGTTCATGCTTCCCTTTGTAGTATTCAGTTCCCTAAACTGACACTGGATTAAAGTCAGTGAAGGAGTGATAACTAACATGTACATTACTTCATTACTCAGTAATTCGATATTTCGCTCATATAGTGCACTTTATAACTGTCGTTTGATTGCCAGGATAAACAATTACTTTTTAGCCACATTTATCTGACTAATCCTTGAACTGAGGTACGACCATGTTTCTGTTGAAGCACGCGCCACAACTTTTATCCACATCCAGAGCAGTTTCGCCTCTGTTCGGAGACGCATTTAATGTTATTTTTCCAATAACAACGTGTTTAAAAAATGTGAGATTTCATGTTGTCATGGCGGTGAGTGTGATGATGACTGTCTTCTGAGTTTTGTCGCAGTGTAGTCTAGTAGACATACCGACGTTTCGGATGCGCTTCAGAGGCGATCGTCCTCATTATTGAAGCAGCAAGCATCACTTATATGTCTGTAACTTCAACCACACAACACGACGCAACAACCCAGAAGACAATAATCTTCGTGATTACAGACGTTTCGGAGGAACCGACATGTCACAATCCAGAAGAACACAAAGGACATTTTCAATGCCGTGAGACTCTCAAATCTCAAATAAAAGCGACACGTACATTTAAGTATGTTTATGTGTACTGAAGAGAAACCAGAGCTTTAATTATAACAGGTATTGTGTGACAGACAATTACTAGACGTCGGGTACTGCAGGATCAAATATTTCGTTCATTAAGACCAGTGCATACAGCAAAGATCTCATTTAGAAACAATCTGCTGTATTGGCGTGCGTATATCCGCCTTAAAAATAGCCTGTCCTCTTGATATATTTGGAAAGTGACTCGGTAAAACCAAGACTGCAAAGGCACCCTTCCACGCGTGGTTTTACTGATTCACACAAAATATAAATGCAGATAGGGCCACATTATAAGCTATATAAAACGTAAGCAGTAAGAGTTAAACTACGCGACCACCATGATAAACACGATCAAAAGTACGTAACAAGTACAGATTTCTAAAAACGCCCCAAGTTACATATTTTTGGTGGTGACAGTAGATTTAAAAAACCGCTCCTGACTACCCTTGTGATCCAGAATTTGCCCTCTCACCCCTCTGTTGTTGGTAGCATATTTATCAGCAAAGAGAGCGAGCAAACTAGGCTAGGACCATGGACTAGCGTCGCGCTGACGCAATTGGAGGGCGGGCGGGCGGGCGGCCTAGATCAAAGGGCGTCGTCTTTCTCACTCACTCACAGGGCAGGAACGTGTGCGCAAATCAGATTTTCGCTTCACTTGCTCCATCTACAACGCGCTGCGAGGTTCTAACATATAGGTTCACCCACCCCACACACCGTGTAAAACAAGGCCCGCGAGTCGCAGGCAGCTCGAAATGTCAATAAAATTCTTCCCCACTTGTTGTCTGCTAAACCTCATTCCAGCGCCTCATTCATCTTTCTTTCTTCTGTTTTTTTTTCCGCTCTGCAGATTCAAATGGTATGTTCCACTACCTGTCTTCGTATGTTCTACACAGATTGCCTTTCAATAAGTTCTTGAACTACATCTTAATTATATCATTCATTTGGATATTTAGTTACTTTAGTCTAGAGCAGTGGTATTCAACCTGGGGTACGTGACATTTAAAAAAAAATATTATTTTATGATAACACTGAATAATCAGTAATGTAATTTATTTAATTTATTTTAGATGTAGATTATATACTATGTATAACTTGAATTATACACCAACAACTTTGGGGGTACAAAGTTGAAGCTAAATTATATCTGGGGGTACGCGAACAAAAAAGGTTGAATACCACTGCTGTAGTACATCGTCACGGTGTTAGCAAAGCAAAAATATGTCGTACATGAAAAATAAATATGAAATGCCGAAATCAGCTAAAACAACGTTCGGGAGACACCCCCGGGTCGGCTCACAAAGCGACAAGCTCCGTGCGCGGTTTCGGTCTCAAAATTACCAGTAATAAGTTTCTCGCTGAAAGTTATCGTTAATCACAAATGAGATGACGGACACAGATATTAAAATCTTTACAGAAACAAGGCAAGACATGATTTCCAAAAGGAGACTAAACTACCAAACTCATTCTGTCAGTTGGTTGCTTAACAAACCTACAAAACTGCACTCTTACCTACCGCACAATAAGATACTAATGTTCAGTTCGGCGTGATGTAAGAATAACCTGTCGTAACCTGCTTTAAGATACCGTGGACACAATCTATTGTGGTATCACACACGAGCATTTCCAATATTGCCACCAGCTGGTCTCTTCGCTGACGAAGTATGCCTACAAGCAAAGTGCACTTTGCCACTGCGAGTTGAGAAATAAGATCAATACCATGCTAACTTATTTTGCACAAAGTACCTGCCAGTGTGGTATTCGTGGTGTCAGGCGTATCACACCAGGGGTGACAAACCTGTACTACACGAACTGTGAAAATTTACGCTCAAAATCCTAAAATTGTCGAAACTCAAAATATAATAAAATATATTCACATTGTGATATTCTGGAACATAACACCCCGTAGCTTTACAGATGCCAACAAACGCTTCGTAGGAACATACTGCTAACATATTCAGGGTAGAAGAGGACAGCCATCTTCAGTCTCAACGCCGTGAAAACCTCAAATCCTATAAACTACAATTCATCCATTTCTACTGAAAACAGTATCAGACCGACCGAAAAATTGCTGGGGCGGGCAGTCAAGTTAACGAGTTTCCTAAATTTCCTAAATAAGTTAACTTAATTTCTTCCGCGCCAAAGTAATGGCTCCGTCACCCTGGCCCAATCTCCACAGCGCTGATTATTAATAGCGAAACATACCATCAAGTGGTCTCTCAACAACTACGAAGAGCAGAAACTGCGAAGCTCACAGTTTCGTACTTTTCCCCCCCAATTCCACTGTTGGCTTTCACGTTGCACACATCCCCTCCCATCCCACACGTGTGTGGGGTCTAGTGCTATCACAGTTCCGCTCGGCAGACTGACCAAGCAAATCTATATGCAAATCAGCACTAACTTCAGATGGACCTTACTATGGCTAGGAGAGTTGGGTACAGACATGTGCAGGCAATGTGCAACAACTGGATGAACTCGCACACACCAGAAAGACTTAACCAAACATCCATAACAACGTGTATATGTCACCGGAAATATGAAATCCGGCAGTGAATAGAACACCCAAAGTATAAAATTCAGGCATTCTATGGAATCTGTCATTCAATTTTCGGAATTACGTCTTCTGTTGGACTAAGCTGGCATTACATCAGGGTTATAGAAACATATACCAATGAATTCCGTAATAGTTAATGTACATTTCCTACTATACCAAAAGCATTCAGAATGCAGCGTTGATGGAATAAGTAATATAAGAATATAACAGAGTTTTTAAATTATGTTGGCAATTTTTGTCTCCTAGTCTACACAATATTATGATTTCTAATCCCGCTACCTGCAGCGAAACTATTAACAAAGCCAACGTAACAGTCAAAACGCTAATATCACCACCGATGATGAACACAAAACTTTTCCGCACGTTATTGGTGAACGTCAGACCATCAAAGGCTCGTGAATTTATTCTTCAATTCTGAATTAATTAGCCATCAGTAAACAAACATAATTATGTGACAGACACAGACTGCTAACAAGTCTTTTGATCAAAGTCGGATCAAACGTGTGATTACATTACGTTCGTAGGAAAAATTCTTGACTAGTTTAAACTACTTATGATAAATGATTCATACTAACACTTCAATGAAATGTCATGCCCAACAGCCACAAATTGACAAATGAGTTAATTAGCAACTAGCAAAAAAAAAATGAAATAAAACAAAGTTGCGTGGAGTGTATGTGACGCGGGTGGTGGTCATGACAGGCGCGCGTATGAATCAAGCCGCAATTGTCCAGCTTTCGCAATCGCCACAAAACCATCAACAAGTTCGTAAGCGGTACCCAACCGCAGGTGCATCATGGGTACTCCAATGGAATGTGTTCTTTCGTGCTTATTTACATTCAGTGCAGGCCCAACCCGACAGAATTACATTGCGTCATATATTAAAAAAAATTCTTAACGCCCTATCACGTAGGTCTTTGTTGCACAACAATAATCCCAGGTTATGCAGGCAGTCTACTCCCGCAGGAAGACAGACAAGCCAATAAGATGATGTTCGCTCATGTCATAGCGTGAAGAATTTCGGCTCGTATATTTCGATACAAGTAACCACATTCTTTTTTGATTTGCGATGAGTGGAACAACAAAATTCTGGCTTAAAGAGCAAAATGACCATTCGCGTATCTCCATAAATCTCTTGTGCACGACGGTCCCATGAAGTCTTCATATTTGCATTCCGTAGCAGATTGTAGCCAAAACCAGTGCACGCGCGGAATTTCATAACGAGAGACGTGAACAGTGCAAGTTCTAGATCGGGCGATGGAGAATCGGAAAAGTGTGTGGTAGGGGATACAAAATGGCTGCTGTTCCAATTACGAGGGGTCAACTGCCGTAGCTTTTGATGTTTCGATTAAAATAGGGTGTTACCGGATGAGAGGGGCGCACGCCATAAAAAATGTATGCATACAGAGGAAGCAAGGTTGGTGTGTTAGGCCTCCATCAATTGGGGATGAACAATGATTATTGAGATGCCGATAACAGAGGACGATCTGATTCCCGACTTAGGTCATAATGGCCTGCCGACTCCGTAAGTAAATTTTTTAATCTGCCATCCGACTGGGACATAACAGCCGATCATATTCAATGGGTCCATTGTAAGGATGCTGGGGCCGCTATTATGCTCGTGTGTGTTGTCTGAGATCAAGTGATAAGGGATGTAATGGATGAAAGAGAAGGACAGATGTGTGTCCGCCAAAGAATAATGTATAGAGTACGTGATCCACAATCCGTATTCCACACAAGAGCGATTCTCGTGGACTCCGCAGATACATTTCTCGAAGAGCAGAATTTTCATTAGTTATAAATTTGGAATGAAAATGTCAAACCATTGACTTCCGAGTGATGAAATCTCCTCGGACATACAATCCCGTAAATTTCAGCGAGCCTATACGCTTATCATCAGTGAATGTTACGGGTAACCATCGTAACCTGCTTCACAGATCCATCAAGGCCCCACTCTCAAAGCCAACCACTGACAATGACAAGTGTTAAGCCTGTAATAAATCCAGAACACATCACAAAATTTAAAAGAAAATAATCTTTCACCACACAAAACATAAACCTCATATTCAATGGTGGCTGTGCCGATTTCATCATCAAAGTTCGTACCTTCGGCAAGTTGGTACTACTGAAAACGCGCAGTCAGTAAGTAGGAGGTGATGTAACATCCACACCAATTTTCATAAACATTCATCAACTGATTAAAAATTATCAGGACAAAATCAGTCACGTGGGCATGATAATCCTGTAAGCCTGCATTTCCTGAGAAAGGCCAGAGGTCAAAGACTACGTGCCATTAGTCGCTCTTTGTGCTAATGTAGGTGTGTAACGTGAACGCCTGACAGGAAGATATGTGCGCACGGGCGTCCGCATGAAGCTTAGAAGTTAGACAAGTAGACGGTGGAATTTAGAATTAGAAATACTTAATCATCAGGTTCTATTAGAAACGTGATTGGAATAATGTTAATCAATCACAAGTCTACCTTTATCTTTAACCCGGGTATGGTACGTGATGTTGCGTCATGACCACGAATATATAAATTCCCTACAAATTTAAGACCCACCTCAAAAAAATATTAGCATAATTCCAGAATTTTTAACGAGAAATTGTAACCCGGCGCCTGAAATTTGTGCAGGCCTGATGATGCTGTATAATTTCGTTGGACAGACTGGAACCTGGTGTCACTAAACGTTACTCCAATTAGATAAGAACAAATAAATATTATTCAACTGAGAACGAAGGTCAAAATACATAACCGCTTTCAATATCCACTTAAACGCCACTCAATTAAATGCATTTGAATTAAACCTCGGTACTGGGAAATTAGTTGTCTGCTTCACGCTCCGACGGACTGACCATTATGTGAGTTCCACAGCATGTAATGGTAAAGATAATCTTTCGAATTACCCTTCAGGGGTTTGAAGCCCGGAGGGCAGACAGTAATTATAATGAGCTCTCAGCGAGGCCGTAATACTGCGAAGACTTTAAAACTGGCCGAACCAATGTGAGTGATTACTTAGATACAGGACGAGAGAATTAATTTCTACCTACATTCTGGAAACGAAGATAATACGGATAAGAGTTAATACTTTGAAGCCAAGTGAGGGAGATGGCAGAGATTAAACATGACTCGTTTCTCCAACTCGCAGCATCCAAACCCCAAACCACATGGGCTTTCAATCGCCGGACGACTTGTACAGAATTAATGTTCATTCGCGAAAAAGACAGCAAAAATTCAGACGATCCTCTTTAAAATGAAAATGCCTCCCGGCGAAGAGAGAATCGTGGAGGTGGAAAACTGAGAACTATAAAAGATAAACAGGAAGTACGGAAAACAAAGAAGAATGATTCTAAGGGAGAGTGGACCAAGTGAATGTCACATACTTACTGCAGTTTTAATGTCCAACAACTGGAATTCGACGCGAAATCTGTGGATATTTGCACACACTGAAATGTGCGTTTGTAATTTGATGGCCAAAAATGGTACTCAAAAACCTATACGTTCGTTTAACCTAAGTCAAGAGAAAATGAGACAGGAATTGATTCTCTGGCCAAATGGCTGACTGGCAACGCACGTAGGTCTGCTAATTAACTGCCTAAGCAAACACAAACCGCTCAACTTGCAAACGAACCAAAATAATAGTTAAGCAACTAACATTAACTTACAATTAGACTGTCGAAGTAGACACCAAACAATCAGGTGACAAACAAATAAACTGTTTGACGAATTAACAAGCTTCACGGTAAACTAAAAAAAATTATATAAAACAAGATTAGATGGGTGTAGGCCACTCCGTACCGAACACACAGAATTTATACGTGGGTCCCTTGCAAATTTTAATTTACTCATCCGCCCAGCCCTCAGAAATACATCTGCCGAAAACGCTTTCAATTAAAAGGAAGCACCTAACATTATCTTATCTACGCAAACTTAACCTAACTCAAACCAACACTACAAAAATTACGAACCTAATTCAACTTCGTGTAAAGAATGCATAATAAACACAGCACTAATACGTTCGGGTCATTAAAACCGAATGGCAGATTTATACCATCTCACTGTACTTTCTTATTCTTCGGTAGATTTTCAGCAATCGATTAATCTGCGTTGATGGACTGGCAGTGTGGCCATTATTATATTCGTAATTAATTGTAATATATAAATCAGCTTGACACTATCAGACCTTCGCAGAGGACAAAGAGGTGGACGTCGCAGACGAATATACGAGGTGCGATCGTAAAGTTTCCAGACTGTGTCAATAGAGGGCGAACCGGATGTAGTACGAGCTTCTGCCGCTAGGGGGTGCGGCCTACATTCATAGTGAATCAGTGTGCCAGCCGGCATCATCGAATTAGCATTTGTTTCTTAGTTACGGGCGTTTTGGTAGTGCATTACACCGACCCTCCTGCGATTTCGGAATGGCGTGTGCATCAAATATTGCCAAAGACTCGCCAAAACGGCTACGGAAACCTATGAAATGCTAAAGCAAGCATTTGGGGAGTCCGCAATGGGTCGTGCACAAACGTTTGTGTGGCATTCACGTTTTAAAAATGGCCGAACCTCTGTCGATGATGACGAGCGTTCTGGACGACCATCTTCGAGCACAACGCCCGAAAATGTTACGAAGATTCGGCAGGCCATTCACGAAGATCGACGTCGTACCATCAACGACTTGTGCGACATTGTTGGGATAGGCTATGGGAACTGTCAGCTGATTCTAAAGGAAGAACTCCACATGCGACGCATCCTGTCTGAGGACCAGAAGCAGAATCGACTTCTCGTTTGTCAGGAGCTCAAAGATCTTGCAAGAACCGACCCGATCGTTGTGTTCACTCCCAGGGGAACTACTTCGAGGGTGATGGATGAATTTAATACCTGAGATAAGTGTACGGGTTTTTATACGCGCCGTCTGGAAACCTTTCGATCGCACCTCGTAAACTTGCTCTCCGAGTGTGTACGCCAAGACTGCGAGCGTTGGATGCCTCAGAATTGGCCTCACAAGTAGAGCCAGATAATCGGTTTCCGTGTTATGACTTATTCGGGGTCTGGACGCGAAGTGACTGGTGGTTTTCGCGGATTTACTCAGTTTCTCCAAAAATCCTGGGATAATGTCGAAAGTAACGCTACGACTGCTTAATTCTAAACAGACTAACAGCGCGCCATCCTCAAAAATCCGTCCTCAGCTTTAACGTTAAGTTACTTTAAATTGAATATTTAGTTTTATTACACGTTAGGTAGGTTTAAACATTGTTTATATTCTCTTGTATTAGATTAAATGAAAAAAATATTCTTTTTGTAATTAATCTCCCTACTTTTTAAGCACACCGAAGATCTAAGTCGGCAATCGATATAAAATGTAAAGTTGTACTGAGTTGGACTCTTTCTTTGCTATTTTGCATGGCCAATGGCCTCGACTTTCTAAACAAATAGGAATCTATAGTTTCAAAGCCGATCGAACTACAGATACTACAGTGTGAGTAAATGTAAATTCACAAAACTAATAAAACACGAAGCTTTATAACGGGGGGGGGGGGGGGGGATTTGTAGCTCCTGAAGTCTACCACATTCCTCTAAGTCACACAGAATCACAACTTCTGCCAAATATTTGGCACACATTTTTTTTGCACGAGTACTAAAATGAACCATTCGTATAAGACAGAGCTACCACTTACTTTGTCTGCCCAACTGGCTAATCTACCTTCGTCCTTTAAATATTGTCCAGTTATAAGGCGTGTTCTTTTCCCAAGTGGAAGACATAAAATTCCAATCAAGTCTAATAATACTAAGATACATGACACATCTGGTTTACAAAAACTTTATCTTCTCATAATTAAACAACAGTGCGAATTCATGGTGTTTAAATTTTCGTCTCCTGGGGCCCGGCCGAGAAAAAGACTTTTACAATCGGGCCTTTCAGCCTAAAAACGCAGATGCAACCCACCTCAACAGCGAAGACACTTCACCTTGCAAAGGCATAGCGTTGCTTTAATCCATGGGCCTATTTGAGCGCAAGAAAGTCTCAGCATTAAAGATTCGCTCCCTCTGCAGTCAATGTGGGATCTGCAGTAGACAAAGTGGCACTAGGAGAGGTTTACCTCCAAATCATCAGGGTTTCTCGTGTCAATATCACTGAATATACTTGACATTCTTGTTACAAATCTACAAAAATATGTTTTAAAAATAATATACGTTAGATTTCTCTGTCACGCGCAAATCCCATCAACCGTGAAGCCACGGCAACTCACAAAAACTTTAAAAACAGCCTCTCAGTGTGGACATGCTAGACGGATATAAAATTGTTTATTCGATAGCTTCTTCCCTCCTTGTTGCGCTCTGCAGAGAGGCATGAGTGATGGAGTGATGCTGAAAGATAATTAAAAGTCTCCGTTCCTGTTTGTGAATCACCCTACACCATCATTATCCGAGCCCTGAGGACGTTACCTCATTAGATAAAACAAAAAGAGGTAATCTGGCAAGGAGATGCGTGCTCAGCACAAAAAAAGGGAACACTGACCAAACTGTATCTGGTTACCGCTGAAGCACCACCAGGTGTTAACATCGCCCGTGGCCATGTACTCGCCTCGCTTCCTTCCTTAAACAGCTTAGACAACAACAGAGTTTTCAGTACGAATGGACAGACCGATTCGTTTGGTGCATGTATGTGCGTATGTATCTGAGCGTCGATGGTACACCATCCATTGGACAGGCCTACCGAAAGTCATGGCCGAGTGGTTAGTACTCCTGGTTCGTATTTCTGAGGTTTCCTATCCAATTCCCGACCTGGAGAAAGGCCACACCGAGGGTTTACATTCTTCATCCAATATCTCCATACAAATGTCCCCAGACTTCTTAAATTCATCATTCACAAATCGAACTATCATAACCGCTACATAATCTTTGTCACTTCTGAACGCGTAGTAAAACAAACCAAGACTCCTGGAAACGCTCAGGGACTACACATTCACCCTGAAGATGGCAAATGGCAAACTGAGATATCCCTTGAAACTATGAATAACTAGGGATAACTACGGTAATCAAATTATGAAGACTGTTAGTTCCTGGAGGCATTAACAGCTGCAAACATCTGAGTCCGATAATACGGAATTATTTACGAAACCAGTCTCAAACTTCAGTACGAGAGAGGAGGTAAGAATCTTTTAAAGCCGATTTTACTTCATACCTTACGAAACCCCATCGAGAGGAAAAGAAATAAGCTAGAGACATGTGCAAAAGCGTGGGCGAGGGAGGTAGCTGCCTGTGACGACTGCGGAGGGAAGTGGCCTAAGACTTAACCTGCAAAGAAAAGCGAGTTCACTTTCTCGCTAAAAGGATCAAACTGTACGCTACGTCGTAAGAATTTTAGGCTATTGGGACGAAGTGGATGACAGCAACAATGGTATAAATCAGATGTGGGTTTCCCGACCAAAATCTTGCGCGCATTTCTCATGTCTCGCTACGCGCCAATCCCATTTTCGATAGCTCTGTGATCTTAAAAATAGTCTACATGGAGAACAATAAATTACAAGGCTCTTCACCTCGTAATCTTCGCCACCCTCATTTTTCCGACCTGTGACGTAGGTACAGAGTTCTCGAACATCACGCACACCAAAATGCTCTTCCTACAGAGTGACAAACCAAATTTCACCTCTGCTGAAAAGAAAACTAGAAAAACAGTTTTACGTACCGTATTTAAATCTTTTGATTTTTAATTGTGGAATTAACGTAATGTTAAAAACGTCACATAAGCTATGAAGGAACTATAGCATCGTATAAATGACACAAATATTACAAAAAACGTTACCAAAAATTTCGCTGGCTTACTTTGTTTCACGTACAATTAACAGCCTCTAACTGAGCATCTTACGGGATGCAAGGTCCTCGTTACGTCACGACATGAACAATCAGTCTCTCTCACAGCGCCAGAAAGAAAGAAAAATGTCTAGTTTATGACACCGTTCGTGTTTGTCCAGCCCTTTAACAAGTAGCCACGGAGTGTTGCAATTGAGTGGTTAGCACTCCAACACATTCCGGAAATGCAGTCAGCCAGCAGGTTTGCTATCTTGAGGGTAACGCGACTTTACCCAGTCCCCAAGCAGAATTACCTTAACATATTTTCATCAACTATCAATCCTCTCACAGATGCTGTATGCATTTTGCTAGATACATTACGAACAAGATATTTTTTTGGATTCATGTCATTATAGGACGAGAAATTATTAAATGACTTGTGGGACTTTCATAAAATTACGTTTTTATGCGATTCGTTTCTAGGACTGCATATTGTCGAACTTACAACACTTTCACTCCGGGATAGTCACCAAGCGTCTGTATGTATAAAAATGCAATATTCTCCCACGGATCTTTGCAAAACGCGGGTGAATGAATAAAAGGTCGGGAGTTGATGGGGTATAAGCTGCACAACTGAAGTTACAGTAAGCCTCTTGGGGTTTCCTTCCAACGCATTGTGAGGGGCAAACCTTACTACTACACCCACGGTGAAATCAACATTCAAAGAAACACAATTTGTTCGTCATAACCCCATTAATCTTTCCACGTGTCTGCCCTTCCGTTACTTACTGGTGACCCGTGGAGTCCCATGACCTAAACGAGCCAGACGCAATTTGATTATTTCCAATCGCCTTGCCTTCAATTTATTCGCAGAAAACGTAAATTCTCATCGTGGAATTGTCTAACCATGGCTCGAATGATCATCTTAATCAGACATGTGGGGCAAAATAAAAATCCCTCCATTTTGAAAATAGATTCTTACTTGCAAACCCGTGCAAAGGGAGCCAAGTCAAAAAGAGACCATACCTCGATCTAACAGCCCCAAAAGCCCATTGGACACCAATGATACATTCTCGTGAACCAATAAGTGACAACGAAACACAGAGTCAGCTACTTCACCAGTGTTCTTCGTTTGACACTCGCCCCTGGCGGTACTTTCGGTAACGTATCACAGCATTAACCATTTAAAGCCAAATTAATGACGAAAAGAGAAAGTGGAGGGGAAGTAGCGAGGCACGCTGTATATAACAGGCAAAACAGAAGAAGATCGTCTACATCAGTGGTATTGAAACTCGGGTACGCGTACATCCCGGGGGTACGCGAAGACATCTTAAAGGGTACGTGAAATTTAAAAAATATATATATTATTCTATGATAAACACTGAATAATCAGTAATGTAATTTATTTTAGATATAGATTATATACTATGTATAACTTGAATTATACACCAACAACTTTGGGGGTACAAAGTTGGAGAGAAATTATATCTGGGGGTACGCGAACAAAAAAGGTTGAATACCCCTGGTCTAAATACTAGGCCGTCCCTCAAAGAAAATACAGCACTCCTTCATTGCGAAGATCAACTACTTACCGCTGTTTAAAGAAATACGAACCCCATCAAACAAAGTTCAGCATTCTTATAGTAGACGGTACATATATTTACCATTGGTTCTTAGAGGGATAATATGACTGGCGTGTCTATTTCCAGTCTATTTCATTCACGCGAAACAAAAAGTGCTCGACACAACTGGACTTACGTGGTTTTCTTCGGGGCGACGAATAAACTTATATTAAATTTATATGGGATGACAAATTTCACTTGTATCAGGAGAGACTGTTCGTATCCCAGACGCGGTACCCGCCACCTAGGATTGAAACACAACAATACATCCTGCTACATCCACCAAATACGACGCAGTTAATGCAGATTGTTTACCACACGAATATAACGTAGTCACACTTTTGCCCGTGTCTAGTGTCAAGTGAATTGTCATCGGATCTGGTAGTACACTACTAACACACGCTGCAACTGACCCAAAGTTCCAACAGCAGTAGTAAACCCGAAAGTTCAACGCCAGAATCCGCACCAGATACGATCCTGAGCCGGTTTAATCCACAGGTCACCCTTGCAACCTATTTGTCCACGATCTCCATAACGATATTCACCAATCTTCTTCAGAGCATGAACTCTTTAAAACTTTTAATACCAGGTACACTTTAGAACGACGCAAGTGGGATGCCCAATCATCTCCTCAGACACAAAACAGCCCACACTATCCCTTCAATAAATCACCAATGCGCAATTCAACGGCAGTGACTAAAATTATGACTGCAATAGGTTCAACTATGAACTTTTATTTGTATCTTAGCAGCTTGTTTACAGCCATTGTAGCAGATGAACTAAATCAAGTTGAAAGACAGGGCATGTACAAGGTGCGATCGGAAGGTTTCCATACTGCGGGTATAAATACCCGTACACTTATCTCAGGTATTAAATTCATCCATCACCCTCGAAGTAGTTCCCCTGGGAGTGAACACAACGATCCCAGCGCCGCTGCCAAGCCTGGAAGCATCCCTGGAAATCTTTCTTTGTCAGCCTGTCAAGCACCATCTGCGATTCTGCCTGAATCTCTTCTATCGTCTCAAATCTCCTTCCCTTTAGCTGAATTTTCATCTTTGGGAAGAGGAAGAAGTCACACGGAGCTTAGAAAGGAAGTTGGGGTCGGTTCTTGCAAGATCTTTGAGCTCCTGACAAACTAGAAGTCGATTCTGCTTCTGGTCCTCAGACAGGATGCGTCGCATGTGGAGTTCTTCCTTTAGAATCAGCTGACAGTTCCCATAGCCTATCCCAACAATGTCGCACAAGTCGTTGATGGTACGACGTCGATCTTCGTGAATGGCCTGCCGAATCTTCGTAACATTTTCGGGCGTTGTGCTCGAAGATGGTCGTCCAGAACGCTCGTCATCATCGACAGAGGTTCGGCCATTTTTAAAACGTGAATGCCACACAAACGTTTGTGCACGACCCATTGCGGACTCCCCAAATGCTTGCTTTAGCATTTCATAGGTTTCCGTAGCCGTTTTGGCGAGTCTTTGGCAAAATTTGATGCACACGCCATTCCGAAATCGCAGGAGGGTCGGTGTAATGCACTACCAAAACGCCCGTAACTAAGAAACAAATGCTAATTCGATGATGCCGGCTGGCACACTGATTCACTATGAATGTAGGCCGCACCCCCTAGCGGCAGAAGCTCGTACTACATCCGGTTCGCCCTCTATTGATACAGTCTTTAAACTTTCCGATCGCACCTCGTATCAGCTACAAACCCCGACTTTACTGGAGATACTGGCGATAACCACGAAAACCTTCAATCACTATACGACAACCCCCTCCCCCAACATTTCAACAGGGTTTACATTTTATGATATACCCCAGCCTGGAAGTTTTACGGTCCTAAACCCATAAAAACTAAACAAACAAAAGTGATATTACCGAATACTACGCAAGCCAGTGTAAACTTAATATTCCATATGCCACAGTGGTGATCTCCCTTCGATACAATAGGGCTAATGCCGCAGCTCAGCTCAGCTATTCAGAGCGTCGAAACCATCAGCCACTCACAGACGCTGGAGATAAATTCATATGAGTAACACACAACTCACAACCAGCTCAACAGGCTCGTTAAACAACCAAACAGATCACGAACACAAATGAAAATATTTTTGAGGACCGTACACTAGTAAACTGTTCTTCATTCGCTATTATTCTGATGAAGAAAATACGGAAAGAAAGAAATGCACACAAAACTAGATAAATAAATCCCTACTGCGAGCAAGGAATTTGGAATAATTTGCTCAGAACAGGGTTTCAACTGGACGACGATGACGAACCATATCCACATAGTACAGAATCAATAGTCTATTTCGTTGCGTGGCAGCAAAATGCGAGTATTGTAAGGGATGCACAGGGCCTACTTTCAGAGAAAATTGGCTATCATATAAAAGGCATCATCATACAAACGTCTCAAGCTTAAACTTAAAACCTGCAATTAGTCTGAGTAATGACATAAATCTTTGCATTAGCCAAACACGTTTCGGCGTTGCTTTAGCCATCTTCCGTCGTTAAATTTTCTTTGTACATCCCCTATTTTTTAAAACTTATAATACAGTCTTAGTAGAATTTGTTTGAATAACTTTATATACTTTACTTTGTAATTGTCATTCACCAGTACACAATTTAGTACACATTTACGTCAAAAAACTTACATAATGAATTTGTATCTTATATGCGTCATGTTTGTGTTGATTAAATATATTTATTTTGTACAGTCTATACACAAACGTTTGAAGTTTATTGGTGTTGTAAAAATTATATAATATTAAAACATTTTATTGTGTAAAATCGTATTTACGATTAAGAGCGCTAATATAATATTTCACACAATAAAATGTTTTAATATTATATAATTTTTACAACACCAATAAACTTCAAACGTTTGTGTATAGACTGTACAAAATAAATATATTTACTTAATGAACACTACAAGTCAACATTTTTAAAAAGTAACAAGCTTGTTGATTTAAAAAAGGCTTTCGCCATTTTATAGTAATTTCAATATTAAAGTGCATTTTAACATAAACCCGAAAATTGCTTATACTATGTTTATGGTGCCCCCTCCCTTAGGTGGTCGACACACGTTTGGCTAAAGCCAAGAACATTTAGATTAATTAAATATAAATGTAAATTTAAAATACTGTTATATGATGGCTGTGGGATAATGGTTAATTTCCTTACCCGGTAATGAACTCGTCTATCAGTATGTTAACATTGAGGCCAATAGTCCTTAAAAATTAATTTGGAAAATCGAAACACACGAAAAACGTGTTCAAAATCTTTGATCCACCCGCATAAACTCTAGAAACCCGACCATTACAAAACATCTGACAGGCCCTACAGAATACGCGCTTAGCTAGTGTAAGAATCGTTTCACCTTTAGTATATCCACCGGGAAACTCTCAAAGAGAATAAATATCCACATTCTCATTAGCGTACAAGATCGTATTTTGAAATTAGAAGCCAAACTGGTGAACGGCAGTTTAATAATCTCCTAGTCTGACTTCAGAACTACACCAACCAGGCCTACAGCTGTCCCCAGACTCCTTTAACAACTCTCTTACAGACACAAAACTCCCCGGATACATTATTAAACAGTGGAGTAATAAATGAGAGTTATTATCTGTGCAAGTTACCCATACATCGCATGCAAGCCATAAATGTTATCCACAGTCCCGTCTTTGCCACACGAATTATTTATACGCAAATCGATTACGTTCAATCAGAGATGACAATTAGATGTTTGAACTGACAGTCGGATTCAGAGTAGTGAATCATACAAGGTGATTAAAATCAGAAGTTAGGCATACAAGATGATTAAAAAGTAAAGTGAATCATACAGGATGGTTAAAATTAGAAGTGAAAGTTACAAGATGATTAAAATCAAAAGTGAAGCACACAGAATAAATACCTGAGAGTGAAAAGGTGATATTAAAATCAAATTCTTGGCCGAAACATGAATTACATTACACGTGTCATAAAACAGAACTTCACGTTTTCCAAAACTCGACATATAATGAAGGCAGTGAAATATGGGTCCTATTCCTGAAGTATCCATGCAAGATTTGGAATCGGCGTGTAAGAAAGACTCCACAGATTCTTTAATTCGCCACGAAATGAATGACTACAGGTAGCACGGACGTAAAGAATCTCAACACTACAATGTGTATAAAATGGTAGCTTCGGCCGTCTTTATGGTAGAGAAAAAGGCGCCTACGCAAGGCTTACAGGAGAGCACGAAACTCAGATGCTAGAAAGTGCCTCTGGCCACGATTGGCGAACATTTTAAACAAACTTGTCAAAGCTAGGAACTGTCTCCTATGAACTTCTGTTAGGACACCGCACGAAACGTCCAAACAACTGAAAATTCTGTGTTTAGCAAAATTCAGTCACTGTTAAAATAAACGAATGCTTGCTAAGACAAGAGATTAAAGGAGATTTGATGTGACAATGTAAAGTGCGTTCAGATCAACTTCTCGTAGCCTGAAAGTGTGAGTACAATCAAACAGAACATGGGCACGACGTGGTTTTATCAAAGACATGCCAACAGATGTATTCCAATGTTTAAACACTCTGTGTAATTTACGCTTTAATTAGGAAAGTGACATAAGGCTCCTATCTGTTGTAATGGTTCGACACTGCCGCCGCAGTGTCAGGAAATCTTCAAACAAGTAAAACATCGTTAACATGGAACACCTTTAACTTTTGCCTGACCAATTACAGACCAAACGACGTAAAAATTGCTGGGGAACTTCCGGTGTGCACTCCATTTTAGAATTTTCAATAATACTGTACAAAAGCATGTCAGTATACCGGTAAGGCTCTTGACTTGTATTCCGCACGTACAGGGTTCGATTCTGGTCATATTATCCCCTGTACTAAATTGTTTTAGTGGTACTCCTCTGTCTCTCCAGCTCCTTTTAAATCTTTATCTCTTCATCGTTCATGAACTTTCCATATTACTGGATATTATACAGTTGGAAGAGCCATAAGAAATTCCATTAATAAATACGATCGGCCTTCGTAATTTGGGGATCGTCTATTCCTGCGTCGCCCAGAGAATATTTCGTGTTATCCAATGGAAAATTCCTTAAGAATGTCCAAACACACTTTAAGGAACTTTATATAAGTTGTTTCAATAACTTCAGTAATTACAAAACCTGTACAGGAGAAGGTAAGTCACACCTCGTGGCACATTCTTCATAAATAAACATGTGAACAATGTTTACAAATTTCTGAGTCAGTAAAGTGCTACAATTTCAGCCCACGTTCTGTTTGAGCTGCGGGATATAGACCCGTAATTATGGCATATGTAATTCGGTACCGAATCCACATTTACTACTTAAATTACAAACTCAAAAATAAACAGAAATATATAATCCCTTTGCCCCCTAAAGTTGAGTGTATTCTGATTCTGTGCGTGTCCAGCCACCAAGTTATTAGACGCCAGACCACTAATTCCTGTGCCATTATCGTTCCCAATTCTCCTACTATTACCCGATTACTAGATGCAACTTGTGTGCTATTATCGGGCTATTGCCAGGTTGTTATTAATACCCGAAAAATCTTTGTAATTTCATAAGTTATTACCCTGTTTTATTCGAAATTATTGTTACCAGGTTATTTAACAAATATCCACTATTTACAATTCCAAAGATAGAACATGACAAATGTGAACGTTGTCACATTTTCGAAGGATTTACCCGAAACGGTGGAGTCCTTGTCTACAAAAGGAGTCACAATCCATTCTCAGGATTATTACGTATCTTAAAAAAAACACATCGCTACTTTCAAAACTTAACTCAGCAATGAAAAAGGGCCAAAGCTGAAATTAAAAATATTCATATTCTGACTTATAAAATAAAACGCAGTTCTGTCCGCTAAAAATTATAAAGCACTTTAAACACGTGAAAGTATGTCGTCCCATTTGCGAACATCAACTCGCAGTAAACAGAACTGGTTGTGTTATTCCATCTGAAATCTAATGTGTCCTAAACGAACAGTAGCCAACTTTGTAGAAGCCTATGATTGGAGCCTGAATGAGTCCTAGCAACACTGAAAAGTGTTCAAATTTCAAACGTTGCGGCCACTAGCCACAGAGTACAGGGATGTGGGTGTAAAAAAAACACAGGAGAGAGAGAGAGAGAAATGGGGTGTTGTAACTGTATTCCCACACACGCGAATTCTCCTCTTTTTCCATCATCAACGCGTTCCCCCTCCCTCTACAAACCAGTGTATGCGCGCGCATGTAATAGAGGGAGACTAGATTTTCCTTATTAGCGAATATACGGACAGTAATGTTTACCCCGAGCATAAATGCAATGTTTCAACTCATTCTCTACCACTGTTTCGACACGTCACGAATCAGTATCTTAGGCTTGATGCAGAAACTAATACTGCCACAGCCACATCTGGGATAAACAAACAGTTATTTTTCACAAAATGTAACACGAAGTGATCACAACGAAACGATTACGTCCATGTAAAGTTCTCAATTCCAGGGTAGTTAGTCAGCTGGTCAACAGATATATCGCTTTAAAGCAAACCTTAGGACATCCTCCCCGACAACCACATCGTCAATGGACCTAACCTAAACCAGCTCAGATAATCTAGCCCTATTTCTATGTTATCCTACTTAAACATATTTATCTGAAGTGGCTGAAATGTATTCTGATGACAGGTTTGAATAACATTCGACTCCAAATCAAGAAAACACCGTTGCTACGCTGCGAGTTCTGAGATGCCTTCACGAGCCCAGCATCCGTGTCGCAACGTTGCACATCTTCCTGTGACCTTGACGCACGCAATATAATGGTGGTTACTATAGTTTCACCCAATACGTAAATCCAAAGAAGATATAATTGGGCTACTATTGAATGAAACCCTGGTGGCCAATTTAAAGGTATTAGTGTGACATTCGCCTATAAAAAACCGAGGATAGCCACGTTACCCCGGCCGTGGGCCAAATCCTGTAGCTTTCAGACGGATACCAGTCGGACGCGTCACAATTAATCTGCCAAAAAAAAAAATTCCCAAAGTGCACTTCAACAAGAATGAGTGAGACGCACCTCAGGAATCTAAGTAGGGCCATAAGTGTGTTACAGAGGACGGTCTTGACCATCACGGCCGGAATAACCCTGAATCACTCGCAACGTTAAGTCGACTCTGACAGGCTTGCCAACTTAATCCGACCCGTTAAACAGATGAGCGTGCAAACGACGGAATGGATAACCCTGGATCGCTCGCGGCACAAGTCAGATATGACAGGCTTGCCACTGTCAAGGATTTATATGAAATGCGCTGTGTTATTTAATGGATTGGATTGCGGGATTCTCCTAATTCCTTTGAAAGGACTACGCCATGTGGATCGCTCGCAAAATGCTGTACAAATCGCATTTGTTTCTGTCACACCTTGCGCGTATGCGAGCCTGTCACTCCGCGTTAATCCGTACCCACAGGCGAAATTGGAGAGGTGTACTCCACTTCGGAGTACACCTGCTTTTCAAATGCAGTTTTGTGTTAACTTCATATTCATGTAGCGCATATACCTGCTCGGATAACAAACACTGCACTGCCCGGTTATTATTATTATTTAGTGTTCTGTCTGACGACAGGTCCATATGAACAGGATCCTTCCATCCTTTTCTCGGACTGGGACCTGTTCATATACGTTTTTGGCAGATGATCCAGAAGTGGTTTGCCATTGCCTTCTTCTGTGTGTGAATGGAGTAATTGTTGGGATGCCACGGAGAAACCGGGGAAGCCCCCGGAGGAAAACTCCGTGTTGCCTGGACCACGGCCTTGCCCAACACAAGTTATAAATTCGGGCACCGCCGGGAATCGAACTCGAGACCCCAGGATTACAAGGCCAGCGTTCTAACCGCTAGACCACCGTGGCTTATTTTTATTCAGTGTTCTGTCTGACGACAGGTCCATATGAACAGGATCATCCTTCCATCCTTTTCTCGGACTGGGACATGTTCATATACGTTCTTGGCAGATGATCCAGAAGTGGTTTGCCATTGCCTTCTTCTGTGTGTGAATGGAGTAATTGTTGGGATGCCACGGAGAAACCGGGGAAGCCCCCGGAGGAAAACACCGTGTTGCCTAGACCACGGCCTTGCCCAAACAAGTTATAAATTCGGGCACCACCGGGAATCGAACCCGAGACCCCAGGATTACAAGGCCAGCGTTCTCGGTACTAGGATATATTTCAGAGAGCGGTATTTTGGATTGCTGGCATTGTAATATTCTGGTTTAAAAGCAGCCCTGGGAGGAACATGCTGCTTCCATCGTCAGGATAAAAATTTAATGCTGTTCCTCCTTGAAGTTGGTACGGGCAAGAACACTATACGGTGTGCCAATCCACACAACCACCAAAAAATCACATCGCCGTGAAAATCGTCAATAAATTTTACAGTTGGCAAATCAAAATACGCGTTCTCATGAGTCTCGTTGCATTTAGCCCACACCATATCAAATAATGTTTCAAGAGGCTGCTGATTATCTCAACGAAATCCGTACCGCATTTACATGGATTCACTTTCAACCAGAACAATCGCACACTTAACAATAATACCACCGCGACGTGTCATCTGTTCGTCTAATATCAAAGGGATTAAGAAAGGAAAAGTTATTTCCTACTGTTACGCGAACTACGTAAGAAAATCAAAATATTGACACAAATAAGTTTTCCCTGGCGGTACACAAAATGTGTTAGATTAGAATTAGTGGTACGCCTGCTTTAGACGAAATAAATGGCGTAAGAGGACATGAACAGGAGTGATCTGGATTAAGACAGTGTCCGGTAGGACGATCTTGTATAAAAATGTTCCTGAATCTTCAGGTTGCAAAATGACGGGGAGTGGAGATTTCATGAACAGCTGCGCGACCATTAGATCCTCCGGACTCTGCCCATAGAAGACATAGTTAATACCACGAATGGACGTACAGTGCAGGCCACGAATACCATTTGCACTGAACTCTAATGTTAGTGTCGATTATAGGCAATGCCTTAACAGATCTGGCGTTGAAACTTCCAAAGAGCCGACCATGGTATATGTTACTCTTCAATTTGCAAGATTACACATCGTACGCGTTCTCGGCTCTACAAACAAAACGTACAAATTCAGTCCAACTGACCCGGAAATGTAACAAATTAACGAGAAACAATCGGAACGATTTAACTTGCTAACATGAATTCACAACGCAATACGAAAATAATCATTCACAAACTTCGCAAGGGAACATTTTTTTTTATAATTTTCCCTTTGTAGCGTTTTTCCAGTTCAATTCATTGTTTCTGCGGTTCGGGTAACGACTGACAGGTGGCACTGATGCGCGCAGTACGACCCCCCCCCCCCCAAAAAAAAACGAACAAGGGTCGCGTATATATCTTCCAGGAAACTACTACTTTGGACGAACATAGATGCATTTTTATCTCTAACTAACTATGAGATTGCATCTGTAACATTACTACCAATATGCATATTAAATCTCTCCGTACGAGACATTACATCGCATCTTACAAATTCCATAGAGCAGATTCAATGTGGTAAATAAATACAATCTTTTACGGAATAAACTCTCACTACCGCGTTCACATGTGTTGCCCCGCTGTGACCTATTCCGAGCTAGTTTAATCCAATCATTACTCCAGAAATTATTTCTACTAGATGAATTTAATATTTTATTCCAAGAACATCTGCCCCCTTGAGGTTTTTCTATTAAAATGCACCCATCATGCACGCTAGTATATAGTTCAGCGATGTATTTCAAAACATTAATTTTTTCATTAACATCCACACACTAATCCTACACTTCCCGAAGTTCTGCAGGAAGCCTAGCCTTCCTGCTGGGCGTATCATAGCATCAGGGGTACCAACAGGTTTTCGTGTCGGCGTAAGAGTAAAGAAATTCAATAAGGCACTAATGATCATTAGCGAGTTTCTGGGTACGCCTAGTTTTTATACTGAATCAAGACGCTAGCCAGCCCTTCTAATGTAACATAAATTATGCAAATGAATCACAATTAAAACGGTCTTCTTGACACAAATCTGCAAGAAAATTGCATACCACGCGCTACCCGTTTGTCTATCCTCAATATCAACTCGGTCCAGGTTGGATTTATTCAGCTTGGTCCTACTGTTTGGCCACCTCAATTATCAATAAATGCTCCAGGTAGATCCTGTATTATGGAGGGGCGTTCGTCAGAAAAGCAGTCTCGGGCCACAATGGCGGAGTCCTTGAAAGTAGATAATAATTACGCACATACGAAAATTAATGTTAGATGGCATTATGGAAGAACAAAAGTACAAGGCGTTTGTAACAGAGCCATACGGGCACAGCATTTGAACTCAAAGAGCCGAATATGAATGTAGCCATGGGAACAATGTTGGAAGCCAAACAGAACGAGCAGAATCCTTGGCGGCGTTCACCCAGTTTACCAAGGAAGAACTCCGGATGAACAAACCGAACATTCAAATGGGATGAAGCTGACAGAAACCCCGAAACATTCAGACCTGAGCATGAGTACCATAAAATCGCGCTGAAAATCAGATACTAAATGGTCGAAGGCGTGAAGTTAGCTCAACGCTTGCAGCGGGTTAGTCTGGAGCAGTGGTAAACAACCTGGGGTACGCGAAGACGTCTTAAGGGGATACGTGAAAATTAAAAGAAAATATTATTTTATGATAAACACTGAATAATCAGTAATTTATTTATTTTATTTTACATGTAGATTATAAACTATGTATAACTTGAATTATACACCAACAACTTTGGGGGTACAAAGTTGAAGAGAAATTATCAGCTGAAGTAAATCCTCAGCGAGTTTGGGTAAAGTGATGGTGGGGGGAGAGAGAGGGAGGGAGGGAGGCAGAGAGAGAGAGAGAGAGAGAGAGAGAGAGAGAGAGAGAGAGAGAGAGAGTCCCCGGTCATTCTGATCGAATTCATTTTGCATTATCGACTCACAAAGTAACAGACAAATCAATAGATGAGACAGAAACATAGAAATAAAATAACAAGACAAAAACGTATCTCAGGACAAATAATTTTCAGAACTTCCGTGAGTCATTCACGGGTACTCGTCGAGCAAAAAATCCACCTGAGGTCACAAAGTTTCAATAATCTGCCCACAGAATGAAAATCAAGTGTCAGGAGACAGCCCTAAAATAAGTCACTCTTTCGGAGCATTCAAAATCATCAAACAATTATCACTGCTAAGTATAATAATCAGCTTATCATTCCTGCCGTCTGGCGAACACAAAGACACACGGAAACATCAGAACATCAGCGCGGCGGCGGCAGAAGAAAGAACTAGGCCGCAATTAAAAAGTTCTTATTAAAACCTTATTACCGACCAGAACACGGAAACGGCTAATAACACCAGTAATTTATTTTAATGTCAATTCTTAACTCGACTGCTGGCATATCACGTGATAGTTATTTATGTTTAAAACCGAAAACAATGCAGCAGGGAAGGAAAACTACACACTAATGAACTTAATAGTTCGTTATAATTATTTTCGTAACTATAAAGGAAAAAAGTAATCGCACACACACACACTAGGACGAGTTCGTATCAGAATTCTTATTTTGAAAGAAATTCTGCGTGCAGACAGTCGTGAAATGAGAGACAAATAGACATATACAGCACAATACAAAAATTATGGAAAAGCGTGCATCGGTCAGCCCCTACACGTACGTCGAATCTATGCACTATGGAGCAAAACTGAATTCTTCAAGCGTTCTTTGAACATCTGTTTCCGGTCCTTATAAATATCGTTTAACGACTGGATCTTCTCGGAGTCATCCACTTTTGCTATTCGTGGTCGCCTACTTTCAATCAATCCTTCAAGCACTAATTTGGAAATAAAGCCATACGAATGGCAAAGATAATATAAGACACTGACAGGATTGTTTCCGTCAAAGCACTGAAGACGCATGAACAATTATCAACAAAGATATTTGGCCGGGGGCGTTTATGAAGATGGCTGTCCTGATTGTTCAGCCTTGTCTGATAGAAATTTACAGACGTTTCAGAGGTGCTTTCTGTAACCATCATCAGGGTGATTATCACTCATAGTCCTGCTAAATGGAAGCAGTAACCACCTCTGAAACTCATGCTATTTCACTCAGCTACACTGTATCACGTAATTCTATACTTTTTACATGGACGAATGCACAAAGTAGCAGAAGACTGATTCATTCTCAATCAAGATGACCCCAAAACTGTCATTCCTAACAAAGTCTCGTCTCTGAAGACGACGGAGCCTTACATAAAAACTGGAAACAGCGTGCGGAAAACCAAGGGACGCCGAATTTATGACAAGGCAACTGGAAAGTCTGGTGAAACAAACCGTATGACTTTAAAGCACAGTGGTAACCAATTATCCGAAAGTTTTCGCGGTTTTGACTTAGCCCACTAAAATTCTCGGAAGATGCATGAAGACAGACCACATCATTTTCAATTAGTCGAACATAATCGACCAATCGAGGCAATACAACTTAACGAGTTCACTTAAACATAGCAAGAAGAAGATAATTTATGCCCAAAACCATAATACGGTTTCCCCGAGAGACAAGACAGACATATAGATCCTAGAGCCACGCCAAACAGTTCTGTCTGCAGATGTTTTGGTCATGAACCGCCCGAAACGTCAAAGTTCATTCGGCCAAGTGACCTGTGTGTGTGTGCGAGCAGCTTCCCGTTTTTATTGTGGGAAATGAGTCTATTATCTCGTTATAAAGTGAACATCAGATTCTTGTTTGTTCAGGATGCGGGATCATCATACGCCTGACAGCGTAGACTAATACGTACGATACAAACACTTGTTCTCACTACAGCAGAAGCCTGATCAATCGCTGGTTAGCTGAGCCCGATTTCAATCTAAATGTTCCACCAAAATATCCCGAATCAAGACGTTCCTCATGGCGTCTAGTGTTACGTCACTGTTACATCCTATAAAAATTCCGAGAAAATTACGTTCACATAAATTTTATTTCTGTGAAACCTTTCCTTTGAGGGCATCTGAAACGAAAATCTTCACTCTGTTCAGACTCCTGGAGAATTCATTCTGATGCTATTAATCTGTACACATTTGGTCAAACTACGTGGGTGGGAATCGGCCCCTTCACAAGGCCTCTTCCTACAAGCATCGGAATAACAAATGAGATTTGAACCGACATTCCCAATCTTCGAGCCGGCCAAGGGGATGGGTCCAACCACAAATTTCGAGTGCATTAACTTTTCCAATGCGTGCTACATGCACTGTCAGTTTATTAACACATGTAATCACATTCTGGAGCTCGTCATTAAGTAAGCCTAATAATTTTACATCATAGTAACTCAACCACATTAACTGAATATCTGTTCACGTCACACATGATGCATTTCAACAACGGTTAAAATTACATTTTTACGTAATTTAATTTCTTCTCATGCTTAAAGGACATGATAAATCTGTATATATAATTAATGGCAGCATTTTTAATCAAAAATACGAATCAACAATCACAAATTCAAATTAAGACTGAATCAGAACTTAGGTATAACTTCTTCCCAAAAAGAAACACTACGAACAACAACGATGTTAAAAACTTTAAATTTGAAAACCGTCAAGACTTGACTCGCCTACGATTCGATCACTGGTTTCGGAGTACTGCACATCACCCCACGAGCTAAAGTTCATGTTGATATTAAAATATATATTCGCTGTTTACTAACGACATTGTAACTAGCCCACTGAATCGTGGATCAATTTTTTTTACGAAACTTCACGGCGAATCAACCAACATTTCACAGTAGTCAAAGAAGCCCAAGACATCATTAAACGGGCAGACATGTGACAGTATACCATCAGGTGTAATATCACGAAAAAAACAGTTAACAATTCAAATGACCACGACAATACTTACCTCTCTTTGCAGAACACGCAACGCGTCGTAACCCAGCCAAGTTCCTCCCCTTGAAGCATCATCACCCGAAAAACTGTTTCCGGTCCATGGATTTAAAAACTGAGGCTTGTAAGACGTACCAGAGGACGCCAGATGTGACTGGACAGCTTGTGCAGACGCCGATAAGAGATTGTGCCAATTAAAATTCATCGTAGTGTAGTAATATAATTGTGAGCCTTGAAAGGATATTGTTTAGCGCTGGAATGTTTGACACGAAACAATCGAAAAAAAACTTTGTTTCCCGTTGTTCAGGAACCAACGATGACAAAATAACTGTCAATACTGCCACAGGTTGAACAGACAGACATTCAGAGTACACGAGATTCAGCGTCGCCTACAATCGAATTTCGAGATTTGGAAAATGTACGAATATACTGTTAAACCTGTTCGCCTATCACACTACATATTATTATCATTACCGGTGACAAAATACAGGAAAACAAAACACTGTACTGAATTGCTGTTGAATAAACATGAATCTCAAGCCGCTACCTGATTAACATCGCAACCGAAGACTCATAATTCAAAGCTGGTAAGTGACAAAATTATTGACGCAACCACAAAATTCTTGCTACAAAAGACAATCTGTATCACAAACATATCCAATTCCTCGGAGAAACGAATTGTAACTGAAGGAAAGCCAACATAGAGTAGACTTCTTGTACACCATCACCGACTTCCTCAATACACACGCACTCTTGCGTTGAAGTTTCACAAGAATCTCAAACTGGCCACTACAACTGCCACACCGCACGAGCTTTCCGGACGGGAACTAACGCACGAATCTCTTCCTTGACTCAACACAAAAGCGAACACTACAGGTAAATGAGTGAGGCGGCGGCGATGGACAAATGTCACAATAGGAGTCACCACTGCCGCCGACTACAAACAATTGCGACGTCGGACGGACGAGCAACTGGTCACAATTGACACACGACGTAATTTGCGATCGTAAAAAATTTGTACCACCACCTGGCAGAAGTTTAATGCTCTGCACAATCGGGTAAAGATTACAGAAGCGTTGAAATTGGACGGGGATCAAACAAAACACATTAAAAATTGGTTATTTTTCAAAACAGACTAAATAAAAAGACATTCCACTTCATCTTCTTCGCAACGTTAAAATACATTTGTCCTGTACCTGGTGGAATCAAATCTCCCGCGAATTCTAGAGCTCACTAAGAGGGACGTGAGTGGTATCATCACTCTTCGACCGTCTTACCCCTGGTAAAACCCGGGGTCTTCCGCCGCGCAAACAGGGTACAGCCAACCAGCCAGTTCAATGTGGAGCCAACATTCCAAGTATATGGGGGTAAACTCCAGCCGTGTTTAAGCCTACGGGAAAATACGTCCTTTACCTCAGTGACAAATAACTTACTTTCAGCCAAATTTCCTTAAGAAAACAAAAAGAATGCGGTTCATGAAATTATCATGCCGCCACGGCGCCCGCCGTCTCAAGACCTTTCTGAAACAACTGAACGACATCTTGACAAGAAACTTCTGCTTTCTAAAAGACCCATCTTAATATTATCCTACAATCTACGTTCGGATCTCAGAACTGTATTACTACTCATTTGAAAGGCGTGCCTCCAAAACTAAGTTTTAAGAGTTCCGGCCAAACTTTCCTGCTTCCGGGTAAAGTTATTATAAGTCGCAACAGTTAAAAGGCGCGTTTTCGTCCTTTGCGCCGACTACGAGACAAAGGGAACAAGTTGGGAATTCCGCTCACAGGAGACAACTGGTGCTTAAGAAATGCGATCTACCTGACACCAACATTAATGGCGTCTCGTCTACAAATTCACAATTCTTTACAAAACAGGTCGAAACCGTGTTTCCGTCTTTCAGTACGAAAGTAGGAACATGCACTACAGGTCAGTACAAGATTTTAAGATGTGTCTTCCGAGAATTCCCATCTCATTCATCATTTTGTGCGCACAAACTATTACCGCCAAGGTCAGCGATCACCAATCTACAGACATGAATCACTTAACATTCCTTTCGACCGAAATGTGTCACTACAGATCACGTTAAAACGATATTGAATTATAATTTTAAACATCTTTACTGCGTTAACAAATAATTTTTCGAAGATTTCTGTCTTCTGGGTTGTTGCGCTGTGTAGTCTGGTCGATGTTAACCAACGTTTCAGAGGTCATACTGCCTCCGTCATCAGAGTATGAAGATTTCTGTCTTCTGGGTTGTTCCGCTGTGTAGTCTGGTCGATGTTAACCAACGTTTCAGAGGTGATACTGCCTCCGTCATCAGGGCGATGAGTATGAAGATTTCTGTCTTCTGGGTTGTTGCGCTGTGTAGTCTGGTTGATGTTAGCCAACGTTTCAGAGGTCATACTGCCTCCGTCATCAGGGCGTTGAATCTAAGTACTACACAGCGCAACAACCCTGAAGACAGAAATCTTCATACTCACCGCTGTGAAAACCTCAAATCATAAATAATTTTTCATAAACATATACAAAAAAATTTCTGAGTTTCTAGTAAACGAGAGTCATAATGGATCGATATAGACCACATTTCGACTCGTAATTTTTAGTGTAGCCCCCACCTATTATTAAATTACGTCACAACCTGTTACAGTTTTGATATGAAACCTCCCCGAAGGAAGGATTTCTAACCAAGCGTTCACTTTATGTATTTTGTGTCAATCAACGAAGGAACTAAGGTCCCAGCAGGAAAATAAGATTACAATACAAACCACAATGATAAATCCGTATGGGGGGTGTACAGATAACGCTTCAGGCTTCATTAACATCGGCACGATCACACGGGGTCTTTTTTTAATTTGTTAGGAGCAAATCAAGAGCTTCTATGCAAATGGCGTGACAGAGGCCTAGCAATAAGTGACCTTGACTCGACAGTCGGTGAGGGGGCAGTCCATTACACGGAGATAGAAATGCTTCAGAGTTATGCCGATGAACGTGATAATTATTAGGTTGCCTTTTACACGGATACTCTGTATGTAACGGAATGTAACCTGGTGATATGTACGCACAGACGACTTACTCCTGTTGAGGCAACGGAATGTAGTAGGTTACGAAAGTCTACGCGCATCAAGTCGGAACGCTGAGACAAGAAATGACGAAAAATTTTGGTGGGGAGACCTTCAGAAAGGCAGTCACTTGGAAGGGAGGATAATATTAAGATGGGTCTTCGATATACTGTGAAGATTAAACGTCTATGAAACTTGTTCAGCGTCCTATGACGTGGCGAACTTGGTTTATTCGAGATTTCAATCCTTGGGGTTCCACAAGTAAGTGCCTCAACACAGGCAGACATACGAAAAACGTATGCCTGTTTTATGCAAAATAGTTCTTATCGCGAAATCTGAAACAACTGGCACTCTCAAGGAAACACTGAATGCATTCGCACAACACAAAACTTCAAAGTGTTCGATCAAACGGCTTCTGCCGGACGGGCAGACAAACACGACCTCCTCATAAGCCCTTCCTTTCATGCACTGTATAATGCCACTATTCCGACCTCACAACGGTTGTGAAATGACGTCCAGATTCAACAAGTATCTTACGTCGTCTTGACACCGTCGGCTACTAAGAACGAGTATTTTCTGGTTTATTTAAAGGCGCTATCATCATCTCAAGACTATACAGTGTCGAATGACAGGGTATAAACACGATGTTCGTGCAGATCGCCCGTTTCAACGTCGAAGTAATCAACGTTTCACCCACAGACTGTATTTAAGGGTCTTGAGTGAAACAGGGATTATTTCCTTAAACAGCATTAAACAAGGTATATTTTTAATTGATGAATCTTCAAATAGTACGTAGATGGCTACGTTTTTCAAGGTATAAATGAATAATGAATTGAAAAGAATTTGTTGGAGGGGCCGGAGAATATCAGACAGGAAAGTTGGACTCCGGGCAGAGATTATAAGCTGGGCATGAGGCAAGATACACACATCTAATTTAATGAACACGAACATCAAAAACCCGTGGGCGGGGGGGGGGGGGGTGTAAAAGTTTATAAATTTCAAGATACAATGACGGCATGTTATCAACAAAGGAAACAATGCTGGTATTTCTTAGAGCGCAGTCGCAGGGTGGAAAAACCACCCCTGAGGCAGGATACTGACCAGCACTTGGGTCGATCTGAAGGAGATTGGGAAACCCGATGTTGGGCGGAGCTCTCCTGTCAGGGAGAAAATAGGCGTGGCTTCAAACAGCCGGAAAAATTATTTTTTTTTTTTTTTGCAAACCCGAGACACGGAACGACAGATAATCTCAATTGTTTTGTACACATTTAATTACAACGTGCTTTTAAAATACCCGGGGGTTTTAATAACGATGACTCATGAAATCGGTCCACTGTTTCAGAAATGAGTTCACAATTCACAGACGAAGTAACGATTGCTAATAACGTGATGTAGGTGGCACCACCACAAATTTTTATTTTCATTCCTCGTGTCTCAGTTGCTTTTGCGTTACCAATTTATAAAGTTGCTAGCCATATTATTTCTTTCCGTTTTGTGTCTTTGTCGTTCTGCCTGTCCCCGCTTCACTGCTCTATTTCCGTCTCCTTTAATGCTTCATTTGTCGTCTTTTCTAGTTGTGTAATTCTTTCATCTTCCCTCCTCTTCATCCCTTCATTTGTTAACTCTTAATCTGGACCCCTTCCTGGGAAGTAACCTGTCAGAACAGTAGCTTCGTAGCACAAGCTCCGACGTTTCTTACTGCTGTATGCCGACGGCGTGGTATTACGTCACCCTTACGCAGCAACTTGGAATTTCTATGAAATGTCAGTTTATTAAAGGATGCAGCTGTCGACCGTAAAGGGACGATGTATGAGATTTGAAATCCTCACGGCGGTGTGTATCAGGGAAGCTGACTTCTGGGCAGTTGCACCATGAAATCTGGCAGACGTTTGCCTAAGCTTCAGGGGCGCTGCGGCTATCATCAGGGAAACAACCCTGACGATGGAAACAACAAGCGTACGTGAAACGTCTGTGAACCTATACGAGGCCACACGACGCAACAGCACAGAAGACATCCATCTTCGACCGCGTTTTCAGGAGAATTACCAGGTTTCTGGACATTTCCAAAGTCTCATATTCCGAAAATAACACGACATTTCGGAAAGAAACCGTTTCCGCGCTCAAGTGAAATGGGAGTACCTACTTAGGACAGTCTGAAAGAACTCACCTCAATCACCAGAAACCTGGGTTAGGAGGCGTTAACTGGGATTTAAAATCACATTTAATAAGCAATGAGGTAATTTTTAAATGTAAACTTCACTTTGAGCAAAGTGTCATGTGAATTCCTCTGCTGTCTGCCATAAATACTTCATTAACAAATAATAATATATGAAACTCGCTGCTCGAGCTAAGAAGCAAAGGTGTACACATTTGAAATATAAATGCGAATAAAGAAGCCGATGGGGGGGAGAGATCTGACGTCTAACTGTTCAGTTCACTGTACCCGTCCCCCGTTCCCCCTTCATAATCGTAATAAACAGAGCTACCCATTGCAAAGAAAGCTTGGCTCATTAGTGGGTGTATTATGGCGCAAGCAAGCACACTGTCGTGGTCCAGGGGGGCCCGCGGGGAGGGGGGTGACAAAAATGGGGTTCAGAAACTTTGATTTACGTAAATTCCAAAGTGTTCCAAGTGACAATAAGCTTATGGAAATAAACAGTTAGTGGTAAGATCGCAAAGGGTTAGTTCCAGCAACTAATTTTAGGGAAAAGTACACTGTCGCCGGATCATAAAAAGGAAAGGAATTAGGGAAGAAGCCGTCTGGGCGGGAAGCCACAGACAAGACGTCTTCTAATCCTGTAATTACAGGGGCATAATGCGATACGCAGCTTCACAATGAGATCCTACTGACCGACGAAACGCCGAGCAAAATGAAATTCCCATGAAGATGATTCACGCGGAAGTTTCTGACTCACAACTTTGATGAATGGAATTGTAAGTTCACACCTTTTCAAACATGTCATAGTGTTCACTAATGATTAATGCTACTTAAGTTTGCAGAATGTATCCTTGACAGTGAAGATATGACAGCGGGAAATTAGCCGAGGCTTCAACCAGTCGCTCTGGCAATCTTTACTAGTCTCCATTACGAAAATGTCAGTTCAGCCTAAGAAAACACAGCAAGGTATACCAAGAACCCGCACAAGCAATGTGGACAAGTTTCAAATTCCTGCATGTCAAAACGGGCATGAAGAAGTATGTTAAAAATCGAGGCGAAACTCCACTTATTTGTAACGTCAACACTGGGTTGACCAGGAAACAAGACAGAATGACAGTCCCGCCGAGGAATCTGCCCTTATTTTGTTTGTAACAGAAGGCTTGGTGGGTTCTGCCACGTGATGGTAGTGCCGGGAATCGAACATAGGTTATCCAGACCTTAGCTATTCGCTTTACTAACTGAGCCACCAAACAAAACCAGTTCCTACCTCAAAGATAACGCTGTTTAGGGAAACAACTATTCTAAGAACCGTACGAAACCCATAATTACATCTGTGGTTAAAATGTAGCGGTACTGATTGTTGAAGTGGTAGATATAATTACCTTTGGACCTTAAAAGGTTGTACATGAAACGTACGACGTGCACATACACCACATCTGCAGTGACGAGTCAGGAGATGAAGTCTCACTAGGAGGGGTGACGCAAGGGAGTCTTCTCCGATACAGATATCAACTAGAGGGGACCATTGTATGACGAGATACTGGTCCATTATTCCGGTCTGGGCGCACTGAAGAGTTCTGATATCCGTTTTACGATAAATACCAATATAATAACGAAGCAGTAGGATAAAGATGTGGAAAACAGTCGTATCATTGACTGAACAGGCTACAATTCACACAGGACTGATGCTACAGAGGGCGATGTTCTTTCTAAGCACGTAGCAACTAGTTCCTCACAATTTTGCATACTTTGGTAGTCTTTATGTTCATTAACAGCTGACACAAACAGGCTATATAGTATTTTGAGTTGATAAACAATAACGATATTACAAGACGTTAGATGTTTGTTAAGACAGTCGCATGCAAAATTCTGCTTCCCCAATCCATAAAACGTCCAAAATGTTCCAAAATAAAGTTCCAGACCTTTACGTGTATCTGAGAATTTTTGAAAATTACATATACGATAAAGCATAATTTTTGCTTACAACTACGTCTAAACTAGGAGATACAAGGCATCGATAGGTAACTCAGACTATGGACACAACTTTAACTGCTATCCAGAAGTCAAAACAGAGAAGTTTCCAGCATCGCGTAGCCCAAACATGACCCTGACCATTACGAGCAGATCGTAACGGTCGCTTATGCTTCAAGAATTTCGTCTGTGGGACACAGTTCAGGCAAAAGGGAAATGAATCTTCATTTAACCCTTTGAGTTCCTTTTTAAATACCACTAATGCTCTCTGCTGGTCTATTTAAATACCACTAAGCTGTATAAATTCAACTACTATTATGAATTGGTTTGATTTTCTTTTATAATTTGCATAAAATGGAATAAACTTTGCTAAATATGGTGAAAATATGTTCTGAGAGAATCACAGTTCCCCTTGTTTCAATATTAACAGTGTGAAATATTTTTTTAACGAACTGTACCACTGTCGCTATTGAGATGTCTTGACATGACTTTGGCGACGTCTAAACATCTCTTATTGCATGCAGATATACGATATATGCTTCCTTTCGCGCTGATTGTGTTTGAAAGTTCAAGACTAAGTTCAGTAACATAAATCTGAAACAGAACGTGAAGTGTAAACCGATGAAGTCACTACACATAAAGAATGCTTGATAAGAAGAATGAATATGCATACATCAGTGGTGAATTGCTCTATGCTTCAAAAATAATTTTAAAAAAATCCTACTATGAATATGGGATATTTGTTTTACAACTTTATCAGATATAAAATATTTCAATTCTAAGTAAATATGACAGGTACACACACGTCAGCGCTGTACTTTCTGAACCAAAGTAGCCAGCAATGCAGGCACAAGCCTGGCTCGGAAGTTGTGTCGCGTCCTCAGCATAGAAGTTCTCAGAATTTTCAGACCTTAGTCCACATTCACACCTTGTAACCGACTCGCCGTAATATTATTAAAGTCGACAATTTGTTAAAACGACATTGAAAATCAATTTAAAAAAAACCAGCTTCGTACCAAATTACGCCCACTACCTCAAACACGTTCACATATTCCTCAAATTAAT